>NC_053131.1:33210231-33265231 GCF_010015445.1 Perca fluviatilis
CAGTTCCAAAAATGAACTTAGTTTATAGTTATCTTTTTCCATATGTTGCTGCGAGATATTTATTTTTCTAAATTATTACCACAGCCTAAATATAGAACCACAGACAGCAATTATTTTATCAGTTTTAACACTGAAACTATGCGTCAGATATTATCTTCATATCCAATCAGTGCCGTTTCAGGTTTGCTGTGGATGTGTGTGTGTGTGTGTGTGTGTGTGTGTGTGTGTGTGTGTCTGTGTGTGTGTGTGTGTGTGTGTCTGTGTGTGTGTGTGTGTGTGTCTGTGTGTGTGTGTGTGTGTGTGTGTGTGTGTGTGTGTGTGTGTGTGTGTGTGTGTGTGTGTATGTGTGTGTGTGTGTGTGTGTGTGTGTGTGTGTGTGTGTGTGTGTGTGTGTGTGTGTGTGTCTGTGTGTGTGTGTGTGTGTGTGTGTGTGTGTGTGTGTGTGTGTCTGTGTGTGTGGTTTGCTGTGGATGGGACTAAAGTGCAGATTTTCTTTCTGAAAGCCGGCAGGCAAAGTTTGCCCAGAAATATCAGATTTTTCCATCCTCAGCGACCTCGTCATAAAACGTGTTTAAATGATCGTACGAAGCCTCCACGCTGCTTTCTGATTGGATGACCCCATGCGGCGGTGACACACTGGTTGGCTGGTGTTGCCAGATTGGGTGTTTTTCCCGCTACACATGAAGGCCTGTTCACGGTGTGTTTTAGCCCTGGTTTTCAGCCTGGAAGGCTCTGTAGAGATCTGGCGCCCTATTGGACAAAGTTAAACTGAGAGAGCGTGGCGTTCACAGACACCAGAAGGAAGGAGATCACGGTAACGTTCATCAGGCGGTGATACGGTACGTTCAGTTCACGTTCACCCAAAATATGAACGAGTTCATGAACTATCGTTCAATGAACGCGTTCAGGCACAACACTGCATTTTAGTACAGTGAACTCATCGTCATGTTCAAGAAACTAATTTGAAATGATGTGAGCTTTGTGACATGGTGCATCATCCTGCTGGAAGCAGCCATCAGAGGATGGGTCCATGGTGGTCATAAAGGGATGGACATGGTCAGAAACAATGCTCAGGTAGGCTGTGGCATTTAAACAATGCCTAACTGGTACCAAGGGGCCTAAAGTGTGCCAAGAAAACATTCCCCACACCATTACATCACCACCACCAGCACCAGCCTGCCCAGTGGTAACCAGGCATGACCGATCCATGTTCTCATTCTGTTTACACCAAATTCTGACTCTACCATCTGAATGTCTCCACAGAAATCGAGACTCATCGGACCAGGCAACATTTTTACAGCCTTCAACTGTCTGCCTGCCTCATGTTCCTATTGTTAGTGGAGATGAGTGGTACCCGGTGGGGTCTTCTGCTGGTGTAGCCCATCCCCCTCAAGGTTGTGCGTGTTGTGGCTTCACAAATGCTTTGCTGCAGACCTCGGTTGAATCAGTCGGCCCATTCTCCTCTGACCTCTAGCATCAACAAGGCATTTTGGCCCCCCAGGACTGCAGCACACTGGATGTTTTTCCTGTTTCAGACCATTCTTTGTAAACCCTAGAAATGGTTGTGGGTGAGAATCCCAGTAACTAATAACCAGACCAGCCCGTCTGGCACCAACAACCATGCCACGCTCAAAGTTGCTTAGATCACCTTTCTTTCCCATTCTGACATTCAGTTTGGAGTTCAGGAGATTGTCTAGACCTGGACCACCCCCCTAAATGCATTGACGCAGCTGCCGTGTGATTGGTTGATTAGATAATTTCATTAACATGAAATTTAACAGGTGTTCCTAATAATCCTTTAGGTCAGTGTAGACTTACTGTCACACAGTAGAGGAATTACCGTATAGTACAGGAGAAGCTCACAGGCAGTTTGGACTTCCATTATCTGTTTAGGTTTAATGACTAATGTTAACTAGCATGTTAGTGATCAGTAATTAGCCTGTGTCTATGTTATCTCCTTACATATACCTACGCTCTCCGTCTCTGTAAGATTGGGAATGATTGAGATTTCTCTCGGCACAGCTACCAGAAGACTTCACACTTTCAGACAGGTTGCTCACGTCACATCTACGTCTTCAAGCTCAGTTGGAGGCTGCTCAGTAACGCTCAGCCAGCACCGGGAAAGAGACTTCTGACATCCTTCACTGGTCTCTGGTCCAGAGACACAGAGTCTGCTGGTCCAGTTTATATACTGTCTGTGCTCTAATACTGAGTCATCTTACTGCTAAGTCTGTGGGGTACAGTCAAGGGCGCGACTTTGGGTTCTACATTGGGAGGGTTGAGATCTCCACTTTTGAGCGAAATTGAAATTTTTTAGCATTCTGTGCCTTTTCTGCATCAATTTACGGTGTAACTGTCTTTATTTATGGAAGGGAAATAATAATAGGTTTTTGATGTGTGTTGCACTGGCCAGTTTTGATTATTGGGGGGGGGTTGTAACCCCCCCACCCCTGTGTAAATTGCACCTACGGGTACAGTAAGTAAGTAAAGAGCATCAAACCATCAGAGTGAAAAGAACAATGTGTCTGTTCTTCTGATTCTGATTTCAGACCTTTTGATTCAACAAAGAATCACGACTTCCACTGCAGAGCAGACTGCTCTTGTCTGTCACTGTACACACACACACACACACACACACACACACACAGGCGCTCACAACATACAGACACATACACAAACACACAGGCACAGGAACACACACACACATACTCACACACACACACACACACAGGCGCTCACAACATACAGACACATACACACAAACACACACAGGCACAGGAACACACACACACACACACACACACACACACACACACACACACAGGCGCTCACAACATACAGACACATACACAAACACACACAGGCACAGGAACACACACACACATACTCACACACATGCACACACACACAGGCGCGCACAACACACAGACACACACACACAAACACACACAGGCACAGGCACACACATACACACACACAGGCACAAACACACAGGCGCGCACAACACACAGACACAGGCACACACACACACACATACACACACACACAGGCACACACACACACACACAGGCTCGCACACACACAGGCACACACACACACACACATACACACACACACAGGCACACACACACACACACACACGGGCACACACACATACACACACACACACACACACACAGGCCACACACACACACACACAGGCACACACACACACACACACACACACACACACATACACACACACACAGGCACACACACACACACACACAGGCTCGCACACACATACACAGGCACACACACACATACACAGGCATACACACACACACAGAGCCTCACACACACACACACACACACACACACAGGCACATATACAGGTATACATACACACACACAGGCACGCACACACACACATATTCACACACACAGGCACATATACAGGTATGCATAGACACACACACACAGGCACACACGGGCACACACACACATATATATATTTATATATCCTCCAAAAAAATACCCACTTAACTCACCCTGTCAGCCCCCCCCCCTCCCCCCAGTCCTGTTGCTATTGTCCTAATACTCTAACCCATTTTCAGCTAACCCAGTTAACAGCCGGCAGAACTTCAGCGAGCTGATAGACTGACAGCTTTTTGACAAAAGGCACACAGGAGAACCCCAACTCCCCACACCTCCCCCACCTCCCCCATCCCCACCCACCCACCCTCCCTCCCCCTCTGCTAATATCTACTGTCAGTCCGGACGCATCTCAAACGCCGCTAATGCACCACCACCTCTGCTGCTGAGCCCTCCAGCTCCAGCCGACAGAGAGAGAGACAGACAGACAGACAGACAGAGAGAGGGAGAGAGAGAGAGAGCGAGAGGAGAGAGAGAGAGAGAGAGAGAGAGAGGCATATGAATACTAACATAACAGCATAACAATGCTATAAAAAACCATCTCTCTCTGTCTCTCTCTGTCTCTAATGGCGGCAGCAAATAGCGAAAACATATTCAGTCTGACAAAAGGCACTTTTCTGTGGTGAGGGATGTTCAATCTTCCCAGGTGTCAGTGCCTTTGCACATAGGGGTGGGGGTGGAGGGCAGGGGAAATGGGTGCCAGACAGAGACACATCCAAACCCCAGAAGTGCATCCTAAGTAGGCAGAGCCGAGCGATCGTGATCATGATGGCAGCATGATGATGATGATGATGATGATGGTGATGATGATGATGATGATGATGATGATGGTGATGGTGATGATGATAGGCGCTGCTATTTTGGCCTTGATGGGAGCCGCCACGGCAACAAGTTTGTGTCGCTGCTTCCACTGTTTGGCTGCATCTCTAAGAGCAAAGCTTGGGAAACAATAGGAGGTGTTTTATTTTGGCGGGGTGTCGGAGGGTTGGAAGAAGGGTAGAAAGCTCCTGCTTTTATTTTTCTTTTCTGTTCTTTTTTTTTTTTTTCGGTTGCAGTTTAACATCACATTTACCGAGTGATCGCCGCTGTGCAGTTTGTTCCCGAAACGTTGAGCTGATGAATGATGAGCTGAAAAGGTCAAAATGTCCCCGAGCGGGTGAAGCTATCAGACCGAAAACGCCCACTGCGGAGATTTTCTTCTCGAGTTATGTGAAGAATTTAATTCACACTTTGACTCCAGAACAGCACATTTTAAGAGTTATGTGCTATGTTTAAAGGGTCATTGGGGGGAAGGTTTTTTTTTCAACCTGGACCCTATTTTCCCATGCGTAGGTGTCTAAGTGACTAATGTGAACAACAGTCTTTGAAATGGACCTTTCTCACAGCAGACATGTTGACTCGTCATAGTAGGAAAAGCTCAGCTGAGATTGATAACCTTAACGATGGCTCAGTTCCATCAAGTGTCCCAGTAAGATATTTCAGTGAGTCAGCATGCACAATACCAGGACCTCTCCTAAGTGGAATACAGCCATCAGTAATGGTTTAATACCAGGGTCTCTCCTAAGTGGAATGCAGCCATCAGTAATGGTTTAATACCAGGGTCTCTCCTAAGTGGAATGCAGCCATCAGTAATGGTTTAATACCAGGGTCTCTCCTAAGTGGAATGCAGCCATCATTAATGGTTTAATACCAGGGCCTCTCCTAAGTGGAATGCAGCCATCATTAATGGTTTAATACCAGGACCTCTCCTAAGTGGAATGCAACCATCAGTAATGGTTTAATACCAGGGTCTCTCCTAAGTGGAATGCAGCCATCAGTAATGGTTTAATACCAGGGTCTCTCCTAAGTGGAATGCAGCCATCAGTAATGGTTTAATACCAGGGTCTCTCCTAAGTGGGATGCAGCCATCATTAATGGTTTAATACCAGGGCCTCTCCTAAGTGGAATGCAACCATCAGTAATACTTTTTAACACACCTGTGCTTTTCCTACTACGACAGGTCAACATGTCTGCCGTGAAAAAGGTCTATTGGTCCAGTATTGAGCGAGAACGCTGTAACCGTCAGCCGTGAACCGGGCTGTAAAGTAACCCTACAGGACTAATGTTCAGCGTCATAGCGTGAGCGTGACATTTCTGTTGCGTGGCGTTTTCTGTGTCTTTACACACCAGAAAGGTGTCTGATGCGGCGCTGCTGCTGCTGCTGCTGCTGCTGCTGCTGCTGCTAGACTTGTCTGTACACATGTATGTTACCCATTGAGAAAATTAAATAATAATAGCGTGTTCTTCAACAATATTTTGTGAATTAGTATGCACATATTTTGATATGAATCCAATTCATATATCTAAATTTATGTCAAAACCTCGAGACTTTCAAACATCAAAATGTCATTTATTAAATGTATTTCTGTCAAAATGACATATAAACATCTTTTCGTATTCTATTTTGCTTGGAAACGCTTGAAAAATAGGCGTCGGTTCTATTTCTAGCATGCACGCATGTTCGTGCGTGTCACGTGTGCACGCTCTAACCTGTTAACATGGGAGCCGAAATAAAAACGGACACGCCACGCAGCTAGTGTGTAGCCGGCCTAAGTGTCTGACAACATTATGGGATGGATCCCTACAGAGATAGACCTTTTAGTTAAAGAGTAAGATCCTTTTAGTTTAACATGAAACAGCCCCGAAATCACCATCACCAAACTCCACCAGACTCCATGTAAATAATCAGGACTTTTAGCGTGTATATACACGCTAAAAGTCCTGATTATTTACATGGAGTCTGGTGGAGATATGCTGGCTCTATACACGCTAAAAGTCCTGATTATTTACATGGAGTCTGGTGGAGATATGCTGGCTCTATACACGCTAAAAGTCCTGATTATTTACATGGAGTCTGGTGGAGATATGCTGGCTCTATACACGCTAAAAGTCCTGATTATTTACATGGAGTCTGGTGGAGATATGCTGGCTCTATACACGCTAAAAGTCCTGATTATTTACATGGAGTCTGGTGGAGATATGCTGGCTCTATACACACTAAAAGTCCTGATTATTTACATGGAGTCTGGTGGAGTTTGGTGATGGTGATTTCGGGGCTGTTTCATGTTAAACTAAAAGGATCTTACTCTTTAACTAAAAGGCCTATCTCTGTATGGATTGTAAGAATTTAGTCTAAAATGTGACCGATGACCGGTCTGGCCCAAAAGGCCAGACTTAATCTGACTCCAATTCTATGGTCACTGAAGAGTGTTCGTTTACTGGTAGATCAGAGGAAAAGACTCAGGATTCAAATTAAGACTCAAGATTCGTCCAGTTAAAGTTAATGACAAGCTTTAGTGAATGATATTTGCAAAATACAAAAGCGTATGCATACGGATCAGATTACTTTAAGACAAAACAGCCTATCGCTAAAACCTAGCAGACAGACAGAGATTCCCCCAGGACCTTTACTTTTTATTCCCTCTCTCTGCTTCATCCGTCTAACGATATGTATCACATTGTATAAACGAATGACCTCGACTTCTCATTCTCAGCTCATAAAGACAAGCTGCTATTGTTAAATTTGAACCTCTGTGTTGTTCTTTTTTTATTTTTTTTTTAAATTTTTGTGTAGTTCCCCATTTTTTTTTTTTTTTTTTTTTTTTTTTACAAAACCCTTTTTTTTTTTTTCTCTCTTTTCCTTGTTCCCCTTTTTTTTTTTTTTTTTTTTTTTTTTCTTTCTTTTTTTTTTTTTTTTTTTAATCCTATATCCCCCCAAAACCCCCCCCCAAACCAACACAAAAAAATTTCTCTTTCTTCCCTTTTCACTCCCTCTCTTTTTTTCTCAAATTTTTCTTAAAAATTCCCCCCAAATTACAGTACTAATTATTCTACCCTTCAGGCAGCCAGATGGACTAACGCGTTGTTTGTTTGAGTCTGAACATTGTTTTAGAAGACAAATAGAGGAAAATATAATGAAGCCAACAATATGAGAACACTTTAATACAGTAGATCGTCAACATCATCACCAC
Organism: Perca fluviatilis; assembly: GCF_010015445.1. Taxonomy (NCBI): domain Eukaryota; kingdom Metazoa; phylum Chordata; class Actinopteri; order Perciformes; family Percidae; genus Perca; species Perca fluviatilis. The sequence goes on from NC_053131.1 coordinate 33,217,656, forward strand.
AGCGGTAACCGTGGCAACCGTCTCCCATCCTGCATCTGCTGCTGCACAGCCTCGCTCTTTTACCCTTTTACCTCCAGACACACCTGAGAGAAACACACAGCTGTGTGTGTGTGTGTGTGTGTGTGTGTGTGTGTGTGTGTGTGTGTGTGTTTGTGTGTGTATCAGTTTGTGTGTGTCAGTGTGTGTCAGAGCCGGCAGCCTTTTCTTTGTTTAGTTGAATTGACAGCAACAGCTTGTCCCTGTCTGCTGGTGTACGATGTCAAACACACAAAGACACACACACACACACACACACACACACACACACAGATTGAAAATCAGACAGCAGAATAATACACACTTCTTTCCATGATCTTTCAAGATCATGTTCATGTAAATCTGTTATTGTTTATTTTCATTTGTGTGTGTGTGTCTCTGTGTGTGTCTCTGTGTGTGTCTGTATGTGTGTGTGTGTGTCTGTGTGTGTGTGTCTGTATGTGTGTGTGTCTCTGTGTGTGTGTGTGTGTGTCTGTGTGTCTGTGTGTGTCTGTGTGTGTGTGTGTGTCTCTGTGTGTGTCTGTGTCTCTGTGTGTGTGTGTGTGTCTGTGTGTGTGTGTGTGTGTGTGTGTGTCTGTGTGTTGTGTCTCTGTGTGTGGTGTGTGTGTCTGTGTGTGTGTCTCTGTGTGTGTGTGTGTCTGTGTCTCTGTGTGTCTGTGTGTGTGTGTCTGTGTGTGTCTGTGTCTATGTGTGTCTGTGTGTGTGTGTCTGTGTGTGTGTGTGTGTCTCTGTGTGTGTCTGTGTGTCTCTGTGTGTGTGTGTGTGTCTCTGTGTGTGTCTGTGTGTGTGTGTGTCTGTGTGTGTCTGTGTGTGTAAATGAGGGTTTGACCCCCCTTTTCTCAGTTCAGTCGTCAGCCTGGAGACGGTTACTGTGGAAACCAAGGACTGCGATGATGGAGGGGAGAGAGACAAGTTGATTGGCATCTCCTGCAATTTCTCTCTCTCTCTCTCTCTCTCTTCTCTCTCTCTCTCTCTCCCTCTTTCTTTCTCTCTGTCCATCTTTCTATCTCTCTCTCTCTGTCTCTATCTCTCTCTCCCTCTTTCTCTCTATCTCCCTCTTTCTCTCTCTCTCCCTCTCTCTCCTCCCTCTTTCTCCCTCTCTCAACCTCTCTCTCTCTCTCTCTCTCTCTCTCTCACCTCTCTCTCCCTCTTTCTCTCTCTCTCTCCCCCCTTTCTCTCTCTAACCTCTTTATATAAACAGTATTTTCTTAATCCATACCATTATTCCTTAAACCTTATCTGTGAGCCTGTTAGTCAGCGATTGTTTTAACCAAACCAGTAAAAAAAATATTCATAAAGTCTGTGTGTAGAATGACATCAGTATTTAATCTTAGAGTACAGTAACTTTAGGAAATGTACTCAGGAAAGTATGAGAACAGACGAGGAAGCAAACTACTTTATTTGTGTTACTCAGACTGCTGAAGCTTCATATTTCCGGACTTATTTTTACTCAGAGGACTGTGCATTTGGTCCGAAATCCTTTTACACTCTTTAATCGCGTTAGAAAGGCATCTCTTCGCAGCCGGTATGGACAGGAGGAACGATTACCGACACAAATAACGCCTTCGGCGTGCATACGGACGTATGATTATTGTATTTAGTCCAAGTGGAAACGGAAGCCTTTAAGTACTCGATTACAGACGAAAACGGAGACTTGTTTTTCTCTTTTTATCTCTCTCCGTCTCCATCGCTCTGGTCTCTCCACCTCCTGCCTCCCAGCAGTCGGCACTCAACAGTCGACAAACACACACACACGCAAACAAACACACACAAACAAACACACACATATAATTTCTTGCGCTACATCACCACTGTCTTGTCTGGGTCTTTGTGCAAAAATCTCTCTCTCTCTCTCTCTCTCTTTCTCTGTTTCTCTTTCTCTCTCTGGTCGTAACAATAGCATGTTGTCTAAACAGACGCACAGCACGAGTGTGTTTATTGTAATGTGTGTGTTTACTGCTTCTCTGTGTGTGTGTGTGTGTGTCCTTTCCCAAGGCATCATGGGAAGAAAAAAGCGGAGACAAAAACTAGGGATGAGAAAGAACACGAAACAAGAAAAGACGAGCTCACGGGGGGAAATGGCGGTCTGTGAAAATTTGCACACACACACACACACACACACACACACACACACACACACACACACACAACACACACACACAAACAACAGTGGCAAGATTTAATACAGCGTTGAGGGTATTGAGGGTGTGGAGGTGTGATTTGGGGGGAGTGGGAAACGGCGCCGCTCCCACCTCCTCCACAGCCTCCGGTGAATTGGATCATCAACCACATCCCAAGACGCTCTCACACACACACACACACACACACACACACACACACACACACACACACACACACACACACACACACACACACACACAGAGTTATTAGGTGGAGCAGGTACAGCTGGGACTTGGATTTAAAGACAACACCACCTGGCCTGATGGTAGTCTGACAGTGATTAACACACACACTCGCCACACAAAGACACAAAGGCACAGATGCATGTATACACTTTCACTTCACCTACACCCATCACACGTTAAACACTCCACACACTCTGCTGCTGACGGCACAGACGGACGCTTGTTGTCTGCTTGGATAGCTCGTTTGTTGTTGTTGTTTTTTTCTGTTGGATTCGTGATTGATGAATGTGACAGAAAATAAAAGAACAGTGTGTGTTGTTTTCTGTGGTTTGAGTCAGATGTTTGTGATTTGTATAAAATTGGTGGGTGTTGGGTTTTTTGGTTTTTTGTTGTTTTTTTTTTTTTTTTTTTTTTTGTTTGTGTTGTTGTGTGGGTTTTTTGTTGTTTTTTTTTGGTTTGGCTTGGTCCAATATTCTCTTGTATTTTAGCCCAAGTTTGGGCCAATATTCTCTCGTATTTTAGCCCTGGTTTGGTCCAGTGTTCTCTGGTATTTAGCCCTAGTTTAGTCCAATATTCTCTAGTATTTTAGCCCTAGTTTGGTCCAGTGTTCTCTGATATTTAGCCCTAGTTTGGTCCAATATTCTCTGGTATTTTAGCCCCGGTCTGTTCCAATATTCTCTGGCATTTTAGCCCTGGTCTGTTCCAGTGTTCTCTGGTATTTTAGCCCTAGTTTGGTCCAGTGTTCTCTGGTATTTAGCCCTAGTTTAGTCCAATATTCTCTAGTATTTTAGCCCTAGTTTGGTCCAGTGTTCTCTGATATTTAGCCCTAGTTTGGTCCAATATTCTCTGGTATTTTAGCCCCGGTCTGTTCCAATATTCTCTGGCATTTTAGCCCTGGTCTGTTCCAGTGTTCTCTGGTATTTTAGCCCTGGTTTGGTCCAGTGTTCTCTGGTATTTAGCCCTAGTTTAGTCCAATATTCTCTAGTATTTTAGCCCTAGTTTGGTCCAGTGTTCTCTGATATTTAGCCCTAGTTTGGTCCAATATTCTCTGGTATTTTAGCCCTAGTTTGGTCCAGTGTTCTCTGGTATTTTAGCCCTGGTCTGTTCCAATGTTCTCTGGTATTTTAGCCCTATTTTGGTCCAGTGTTCTCTGGTATTTAACCCTAGTTTGGTCCAGTGTTCTCTGGTATTCAGCCCTAGTTTGGTCCAGTGTTCTCTGGTATTTTAGCCCTGGTCTGTTCCAATATTCTCTGGTATTTTAGCCCTGGTCTGTTCCAATGTTCTCTGGTATTTTAGCTCTGGTTTGGTCCAATGTTCTTTGGTATTTTAGCCCTGGTCTGTTCGTATATTCTTTGGTATTTTAGCCCTAGTTTGGTCCAATTTTCTCTGGTATTTTAGACCTAGTTTGGTCCAGTATTCTCTGGTGTTTTACCCCTGTCTGGTCCAATTTTCTCTGGTATTTTAGCCCTAGTTTGGTCCAATTTTCTCTGGTATTTTACCCCTGTCTGGTCCAGTATTCTCTGGTGTTTTACCCCTGTCTGGTCCAATATTCTCTGGTATTTTAGCCCTAGTTTAGTCCAATGTTCTCTGATATTTTAGCCTTAGTTTGGTCCAATATTCTCTGATATTTTAGCCCTGGTTTGGTCCAATAATCTCTGGTATTTTAGCCCTGGTCTGTTCCAATATTCTCTGGTATTTTAGCCCTGGTCTGTTCCAATATTCTCTGCCATTTTAGCCCTGGTCTGTTCCAATAATCTCTGGTATTTTAGCCCTAGTTTGGTCCAGTATTCTCTGGTGTTTTAGCCCTAGTTTGGTCCAGTATTCTCTGGTATTTTAGCCGTGGTTTTGAGGAGAGCAACAGTGAGAGGGATTAAGCACGGGATGATTAGTGTCAGAGAAACACGTATAAGTTAACAAATGCCGTCTGCCTTCTTTATTTAAAGTGAGAAGTGACAGACGTCAGCAATGCTCAAAATCACCAAATAAACACACAAACAGTCACCTGTTTGTTTCTTCCAGGTGTGAAGTATCTTGTTTTTGTTTGAGTTTCTGAAGAGGAAATCACTCGTCACCTTTCAGTTCAACAACACACCCTTAACTTAAACACAGAGTAATCTAATACTTTAGCTCTTTGTCCTGTCGTCTGCCGTGTTTACTGGAATCTTTGGTTGATGAGGAACTTCAGGAATTTCTGTCTGGGATCCACATCTATCTTCTAACCAATCAGGGTTCAGATACAGCATAATAATTAAAGTATGAAAGGTTAGACATGACTTTAGTGTAACTTTAGACGCCGTTCATACCCTAATCTTACGCAACATAGCCTGTTTAGATCAGGATTCTTGTACAGGGGTGTGTTCAGGGCCGGCTTTGTACATCTTTGTGCCCTAAGCAGGATACTTTTGGGGCCCTGCCTTGCGGTGAATAGTGAAGTATTGCCACTGCAAACCAGCAACTGTATGCAATCTAACCTTTACGCATTTTATCTGTAGGCCTCTCTCTCTTTAAAAAAAAATTTGTCCAGGTAAGTCGATTGAGAACAACTTCTCATTTGCAACAACAACCTGTCACATTCACCCAGTTACACATTCATACCTGGAAGCTGCCCAGTACAGCCACAGTCTGATCTGATCACATTCATACCTGGAAGCTGCCCAGTACAACCACAATTCTGATCACATTCATACCTGGAAGCTGCCCAGTACAACCACAGTCTGATCTGATCACATTCATACCTGGAAGCTGCCCAGTACCACCACAATCTGATCTGATCACATTCATACCTGGAAGCTGCCCAGTACAACCACAGTCTGATCTGATCACATTCATACCTGGAAGCTGCCCAGTACAACCACAGTTTGATCTGATCACATTCATACCTGGAAGATTTTCCAGCTCGCACCTTTAGTAGGCGAGCGCTAGCGTTGCTAAACCGACATCACGACCAAACGTTAGCGATTGGTCATGGCAGATCCAGAGTGGCTCTGGGCAGATCCAATAGTTTTAAACTTCAACAGAGTACCCGCCTTCAAGGAAGTTAACACTTGTCAATGGAGAGTGGCCAGACTCTCTGTACAAATGAAATGGACCAGAGTCTGGTAGGACCAGGCTAGTGTACCAGAGTCTGGTAAGACCAGGCTAATGTACCAGAGTCTGGTAGGACCAGGCTAGTGTACCAGAGTCTGGTAGGACCAGGCTAGTGTACCAGTGTCTGGTAGGACCAGGCTAGTGTACCAGTGTCTGGTAGGACCAGGCTAGTGTACCAGAGTCTGGTAGGACCAGGCTAATGTACCAGAGTCTGGTAGGACCAGGCTAATGTACCAGAGTCTGATAGGACCAGGCTAGTGTACCAGTGTCTGGTAGGACCAGGCTAGTGTACCAGAGTCTGGTAGGACCAGGCTAGTGTACCAGTGTCTGGTAGGACCAGGCTGGTGTACCAGAGTCTGGTAGGACCAGGCTAATGTACCAAGTCTGAAGTTATTGGAAGCTAGTGTACTTTGGTAGACCAGGCTAATGTACCAGAGTCTGGTAGGACCAGGCTAGTGTACCAGAGTCTGGTAGGACCAGGCTAATGTACCAGAGTCTGGTAGGACCAGGCTAGTGTACCAGTGTCTGGTAGGACCAGGCTGGTGTACCAGAGTCTGGTAGGACCAGGCTAATGTACCAGAGTCTGGTAGGACCAGGCTAGTGTACCAGAGTCTGGTAGGACCAGGCTAATGTACCAGAGTCTGGTAGGACCAGGCTAGTGTACCAGTGTCTGGTAGGACCAGGCTAGTGTACCAGAGTCTGGTAGGACCAGGCTAATGTACCAGAGTCTGGTAGGACCAGGCTAGTGTACCAGTGTCTGGTAGGACCAGGCTAGTGTACCAGAGTCTGGTAGGACCAGGCTAGTGTACCAGAGTCTGGTAGGACCAGGCTAATGTACCAGAGTCTGGTAGGACTAGGCTATACCAGCTCTGGGCGTGCCTGGGGAATTTGTGTTTTTGATCCTTCACAAGATAGAAGAAGTTACATCATATAGTTATAATAATGACATGTATTTATGTAGCACTTATTAAACCCAGCAAATACCAAGTTCTTTATCATTTACGATGATAATCCTTGACTTCAGACAGAAGTAGAAAAAACAGCTTCTTATTTCTAGGCAGCAACTGTCGTTGATGCTGAAATGAAAACTGTTGCTGGCAGATATTATCATCTGTTGCTAGCTAACTAAATCCGCTAACCTTAGCTCCATGCGTTAGTTTAAAGGGTATCTACCGTTTTTAGTGTCTGAGTGACTGATGGGAACAACAATCTTTGACATCGGTCCAGTATTAAGCGAGATCATTACAGTCGGCAGCGGCGAAACAAGCTACAATGTAAGTTAATAGGACAAATGTCCAGCTTGTATTTACCTTCACAAAAGTGCTTGTTTTTCCGCTGACAGGCTCAGATTAATATTGTAAGTGTCTGACAACGTTATGGAAAGGATCCCTACAGAGATAGACCTTTAAAATCTCTTTGAGACCTTTCTGTTTAACCAGAAACGGCTCTGAAGTCGCTAGCGCTAAACCCACCAGACTCCATTTAAAAAAACAATACTTTTAGCGTGTATAGAGCCAGCATATTTTCACATGTAAATCTGTAAACTGTGTGTTTATTTCAACCAAAACTAGAGTTGTGATGGTTGGAAAAGTGGAAAGACGACCCAAAACGGCTTTTATTAGTTTTATTTTGTTTCTGTCCACTTTGAATAAAGTGTGTTTTACGATGCTAAAATTAATGTTTATTTACATGGAGTCTGGTGGGTTTAGCGAACGCAATTTTACAGGTGTTTTTATGTTTTAAAAAAAAGATCTTACTCTTTAACAGAAACGTCAACTTCCTTAGAAATCCTTTCCATAATGTTGTCAGACACTTAGAATATTAATCTGAGTCTGTCAGCGGCAACACGAGCACTTCTGTGAACATAAATACAATGTACAATACAGCGGTGTTTTAGCCCTGGTTTTGTCCAATATTCCCACCAATTTATGGTCCATGTTGAGAACATAGATCGTAAATACAAATAAGACAAATATACAAAATATCACCAGACCTATCCTTTTAGCAAACACACCTTACTTACTGTTGGATCACATTTTTTGATATTTTGTAGAAGGAAATAAGGAAACAGGAAGGAGGATGTCAACAAAGAGACAAAGAGATAAACAGTGACAGACTGTTGGAGAATTCCCCTGATCGCCGACACACCAACACAAACACACACACACACACACACACACAAACACACACAGTTACCACACAGAGAAACAGTGATTTGATGTTACATATGAAGAACACATGAACCCCAGAGAATCGATGAGCTGAGGGGATTTGATGCTGAAGTCTTTGTGTCTGTAAACTCAGTGAGACTGTTGGGAAAACAGAAAGCTTAGACTGACACACACACACACACGCACGCACACGCAGACAGAAACACACACACACACGAACACACAGGCACACACACACAGACAAATGAACACACAGACAGACACACGCGAACACAAAGAAAGACACACACACAGACAGACAGACACAGTGAAAAGAAGCATTAAACGTTTTTAAAAAATTGTTGATTTTCGGTTTTCACCCAGAAGACAACACAAGGGTTACACACACACACACACAGACACACACAGACAGACAGGCATGCACATACAGACAGACAGACCGACACACACCACACAGGCACGCACACACAGACACACAGACAGACACAAACACTCAGACACACACACACACACTGACACACAGACAGACACACACACACACACTGACACACAGACAGACACATGAACACACACACAAACAAACAAACAGACAGACACACGCACATGCACACAGACACGGACACACCGACAGACACACACAGACACACACAGACAGACAGGCATGCACATACAGACAGACAGACCGACACACACACACACAGGCACGCACACACAGACAGACACAAACACTCAGGCGCACACACGCGCGCGAACACACAGGCAGACACACACACACACACTGACACACAGACAGACACATGAACACACACACAAACAAACAAACAGACAGACACACGCACATCCACACAGACACGGACACACCGACAGACACACACAGACAGACAGGCATGCACACACAGACAGACAGACCGAAACACACACAGGCACGCACACACAGACAGACACAAACACACAGGCACACACACACACACACGCGAACACACACACACGCGAACACACAGGCACACACAGGCACACACACACACACGCACACACAGGCAGACACACACACACAGACAGACACATGAACACACACACACACAAACAAACAGACAGACACACGCACATGCACACAGACACACACACACCGACAGACACACACACCGACAGACACACACAAGGGTTAAATACAACGAAAACATTTGACCTCAGGACTAAAACTAAATCTCAAAAATGGCTGCTGAAATAGTGACAGTGAAAGTTAGTTTTTTGTCGACTTTGTGCTCCAGCGGCGCTGCTGCTGCTGCTGCTGCTGCTGGTTGTACTGGGCAGCTCCCAGTCTCAGCCCAGCATCAACTGGGTGTAAACAAAGGCGTATGAAAAACAATAATACAATAATATTGATTTGAGGAAAGATGTCAGCTGTGACAGTGATGCTGCTCTGTTTGTTTTCAGCCGAACAAAAGCTGAGAGCAGCGGCATCAGCTGGCTCATTAGCATGGAAAACAACAGCACACACACTGCACTCATTCTCTTTATTAAGGCGCCGTTGTCTTGTTGTAATGACACCTAGACGCTAACGGGAGGACGCTTTCTCACACGTTGACAATGACAGACAGCCGCGCACACACAGGACTACACTGATATATACAACGCCCATGGCAGGTTTCTACCAGGGGTGTAGTCCACTGGTTCTCAAGCTTTTTTCAACAATGTTCCCCCTTTGAACAGTTGTTTTTAAGCCATGTAGCCCCGTAACCAGCGCTAATAATTTTTGGTAGAAAAGAAAAGTCTCTATAAAGAGGAAGAATACAGCGATGTCAGCGATGGATTTACTAAACAACAGCCTTGGACCTGGAACACATTTACATGATGATGGAGAAAGGAGAGAAAAACTTGGGAAAAGACAGAAGTAAGGCAAGAATAGGTCGAAAATAGAAACAAAAACTTTGACAAAAGAGACACATACTTTTAAAAAAAAACACAGTAGAAAGAAGGAAGGCAGCACTAGGGCGACAAAAGTGACAAAAACTTCGAAAAAAGTGACAGAAACTTTGAAGAAAAAAAGACTAAGTAATGAAAAGTAATGAAGAAAGGCAAGAAAAGGTCAAAACAAACAATAAAACCTTCAAAAAAAGGTGACAAACTTCAAAAACAGCGACAAAAACTTTGAAAAAAGCAACAAACTTGGAGAAAATAAAGACAGTAGAAGTAACTACAGCCTTGGAACTGAACAACATTTTGCAAAAAATGTCACGTACCCCCTGCAGTCCTCCAGAGTACCCCTAGGGGGACACGTACCCCCTGCAGTCCTCCAAAGTACCCCTAGGGGGACACGTACCCCCTGCAGTCCTCCAAAGTAACCCTAGGGGGACATGTACCCCCTGCAGTCCTCCAGAGTACCCCTAGGGGGACATGTACCCTCTGCAGTCCTCCAAAGTAACCCTAGGGGGACATGTACCCCCTGCAGTCCTCCAGAGTACCCCTAGGGGCACACGTAGTCCTCCAAAGTACCCCTAGGGGGACACGTACCCCCTGCAGTCCTCCAGAGGACCCCTAGGAGGACATGTACCCCCTGCAGTCCTCCAGAGTGCCCCTAGGGGGACACGTACCCCCTGCAGTCCTCCAAAGTACCCCTAGGGGGACACGTACCCCCTGCAGTCCTCCAGAGTACCCCTAGGGGGACACGTAGTCCTCCAAAGTACCCCTGGGGGACATGTACCCCCTGCAGTCCTCCAGAGTACCCCTAGGGGGACACGTACCCCCTGTTTGTTTTATTTCCTATAACATTGTGCCATGTCATGTTGTGTCGTGTTGTGTTGTGTTGTGTCGTGTTGAGTCGTGTTGTGTCATGTTGTGTCGTTTTGTGGTGTCGTGTTGTGTCATGTTGTGTTGTGTCGTGTTGTGTAGAATCGTGTTGTGTCATGTCGTTTTTAGTCGTGTTGTGTCGTGTTGAGTCGTGTTGTGTCATGTTGTGTTGTTTCGTGTTATGTTGTGTCATGTTGTGTCGTATTGTGTCGTGTTGTGTTGTTTCGTGTTGTTTCGTGTTGTGTCGTGTTGTGTTGTTTCGTGTTGTTTCGTGTTATGTTGTGTCATTTCGTGTTGTGTCATGTGTCGTGTTGAGTCGTGTTGTGTTGTGTCGTGTTGTGTTGTGTCGTGTTGTTTCGTGTTGTGTTGTGTCATGTTGTTTCATGTCGTATTGTGTCATGTTGTGTCACGTTGTGTTGTTTCGTGTTGTTTCGTGTTATGTTGTGTTGTTTCGTGTTGTTTCGTGTCGTGTTGTGTCATGTTGTGTCGTTTTGTGTTGTCGTGTCGTGTTGTGTCATGTTGTGTTGAGTCGTGTTGTGTCATGTTGTGTTGTTTCGTGTTATGTTGTGTCATGTTGTGTCGTGTTGTGTCGTGTTGTGTCATGTTGTGTTGTGTAGTGTTGTGTCGTGTTGTCGTGTTGTGTCATGTTGTGTCCTGTTGTGTTGTGTTGTTTCATGTCGTATTGTGTCATGTTGAGTCGTGTTGTGTCATGTTGTGTTGTTTCGTGTTATGTTGTGTCATGTTGTGTCGTATTGTGTCGTGTTGTGTCATGTTGTGTCCTGTTGTGTTGTGTTGTTTCATGTTGTGTCGTGTCGTGTTGAGTCGTGTTGTGTCATGTTGTGTTGTTTCGTGTTATGTTGTGTCATGTTGTGTCGTATTGTGTCGTGTTGTGTCATGTTGTGTATGTTGTGTCGTGTTGTCGTGTTGTGTCATGTTGTGTCCTGTTGTGTTGTGCTGTTTCATGTTGTGTCGTGTTGTGTCATGTTGTGTCGTGTTGTGTTATGTTGTGTTGTTTCGTGTTGTGTCGTGTTGTGTCGTGTTGAGTCGTGTTGAGTCGTGTTGTCATGTTGTGTTGTTTCGTGTCGTGTTGTGTCGTGTTGTGTCATGTGTCGTGTTGTGTCATGTTGTGTTGTGTCGTGTTGAGTCGTGTTGTGTCGTGTTGAGTCGTGTTGTGTCGTGTTGTGTCGTGTTGTGTCGTGTTGAGTCGTGTTGAGTCGTGTTGTGTCGTGTTGTGTTGTGTTGTGTCATGTGTCGTGTTGAGTCGTGTTGTGTTGTGTCATGTTGAGTCGTGTTGTGTTGTGTTGTGTTGAGTCGTGTTGAGTCGTGTTGTGTCGTGTTGTGTCGTGTTGTGTTGTGTCGTGTTCAGGCAGAACTTTTGCTTCAGCATCTATAGCTCCACTGTCGTGTTGAGTCGTGTCGTGTTGAGTCGTGTTGAGTCGTGTTGTGTCGTGTTGTGTCGTGTTGTGTCGTGTTGAGTCGTGTTGTGTCGTGTTGAGTCGTGTTGAGTCGTGTTGTGTCGTGTTGAGTCGTGTTGTGTCGTGTTGTGTCGTGTTGTGTCGTGTTGTGTCGTTGTTGAGTCGTTGTGTCGTGTTGAGTCGTTGTTGTGTCGTGTTGTGTTGTGTTGAGTCGTTGGAGTCGTGTTGTGTCGTGTGTTGTGTCGGTCGTGGTTGAGTCGTGTTGTATGCGTGTTGAGTCGTGTTGAGTCGTGTTGTGTCGTGTTGTGTCGTGTTGAGTCGGGTCGTGTTGAGTCGTGTTGTGTTGTGTCATGTTGAGTCGTGTTGTGTTGTGTCGTGTTGAGTCGTGTTGAGTCGTGTTGTGTCGTGTTGTGTCGTGTTGTGTCGTGTTCAGGCACGGATTTAGAATGCAGAGGCCCCTGGACACAAAATCTTGGAGGCCCCCCCCTCCCAGAACTCGCGGCCCAAACTCACACAGCATCTTCATTTTTAGAAACGGTAAAAGGAAGCAGTGGGTTTTTCTTTAGTTTAAAACAAAACCACTTTCTCCAACTCCATTTCTTGTGATGTTAATTGTGACTCTGTAAATATCTATTAAACAAATACAAAATGGAAACTATCACAGAACAAAATCAACAGAATTTATTGCAATAAAGCAGATTAAAATTTATGAAAATACAGCCTAATAACATGACTAAGAATATGTCTGTACAGTCTGTCAAAATCGAACTAGCTTACCACAATAGCACATCAATGCTAATCTCAACATTAAACAACAGTCTGCATCTCTTCCACAGAGTGAACCCGACACTAGTAAATCACACCAAAAATAAGGCATGAAAAAAATTGTGTGGTGACCAAAATTTTATCTAAAGAGCTGACTTCAGAAAAACAGCTGATTGTTGAGCACCTCTTTTACTCTTCTCACTGTCTCTCCCTTTCACGGAGAAACAGATGATCAACAATCTACTAGCCTAAAATGGAACAGAGCTGTGTTTCTAACATTGTAATCAAATATATAAATGAAAATAGGTTGAGTATAACTTATATATAGGTATAGGCATATACAGATCACTCTCAGCGTGAAATGTAGTTCTCAAAGTTAAGTTGCACAACTTAATGGCAATGGTTATGTATTATTATTTTAATGTATGCCTTAGTTTGAGGTTCAAGCACTGAGGTTCATCAGAGCAGCTGGGTACTAGGAGACGGCGACATCATTAAAATTTACAGGTAAAGCTGTACTTGTGGCAACTATTTTATCCTGTGTCATAATTTCCCGAAATGTAATGACACCTGACAATGTAATGCCGTCGCCGATGTTGTTCAGCTCTACATCTCCACCAAATCCATCACCACGGCAACTCACTCCACTTTGACCATTGGCCTCAGTGAAATTAAATCATGGATGCAAACCAACTTTCTCAAACTTAACTGTGACAAATCAGACATGATCATCATCGGTCCCAAATTCCTCTTCAAAACCACGCACAACTTTTGCTTCAGCATCTATAGCTCCACTCTGTCTCCCTCCTCACACATCTACACCACCAGGATACTTCAGCATCTATAGCTCCACTCTGTCTCCCTCCTCACACATCTACACCATCAGGATACTTCAGCATCTATAGCTCCACTCTGTCTCCCTCCTCACACATCTACACCATCAGGATACTTCAGCATCTATAGCTCCACTCTGTCTCCCTCCTCACACATCTACACCATCAGGATACTTCAGCATCTATAGCTCCACTCTGTCTCCCTCCTCACACATCTACACCATCAGGATACTTCACCATCTATAGCTCCACTCTGTCTCCTCCTCACACATCTACACCATCAGGATACTTCACCATCTATAGCTCCACTCTGTCTCCCTCCTCACACATCTACACCATCAGGATACTTCAGCATCTATAGCTCCACTCTGTCTCCCTCCTCACACATCTACACCATCAGGATACTTCAGCATCTATAGCTCCACTCTGTCTCCCTCCTCACACATCTACACCATCAGGATACTTCAGCATCTATAGTTCCACTCTGTCTCCCTCCTCACACATCTACACCATCAGGATACTTCAGCATCTATAGCTCCACTCTGTCTCCCTCCTCACACATCTACACCATCAGGATACTTCAGCATCTATAGCTCCACTCTGTCTCCCTCCTCACACATCTACACCATCAGGATACTTCAGCATCTATAGCTCCACTCTGTCTCCCTCCTCACACATCTACACCATCAGGAGTTATTTTTGACAGCAACCTCTTCTTCAACAAACACAAAATCTGTATCAGTATTATCTTATGATTTATATGTTTGCATATTTGTTCACTTTAGATTTTTGAGAAAGAAGTATAGCCTACTTTATTTATCATTTTTGTATTACATTATCTGCAAAAAGTATTATATATGGTGGTGACAAAACCGTATTAAATAAGTAGACCTACAGTTAGGTGATTTTGGCGTTGCAGAGATGCCTGCGCTGTCCGATTCTCTTATATGAATGACCACATTGCAATGATCCATGTGCTTAGTGTTCTGTCTTACACAGCAAACTAATTCTTCACTGGTAAGACCTACATACTGTAATAACATTCAAATAAAAAGACAAAAGATATAGCTACTTTTAAAATATTATGTGAAATATTACGTGAAAGTACCCTCAACTAGACATATTATGCATTGATAAGCCTAGACCGCGTTTCTGGTCATAAAAATGAACATTCCACATTAATACAACAACGTTACATGATTTAAAAAGCAACATATCATACAGGGACAGAGCAGAGGTGCTGGGCTCTAGCTAAAGCAGAAAAAAATATTTATATAGGTAGATCGGTGGATGCAGATTCGGAAGGCTTTGGCGCCGATCGGGGCATCTAGGTCTAACAATTAGGGTTTTTAATAAGTGGGAAAAGTAGTAGATAGACGAAAATAATGTAATGTCTGCAACACTGCTTTAAACTCCCATATTTAATATAAAAATGCAACGTTTCGAAACGTTGCATTTTTATATTAAATATGGGAGTTTAAAACAGTGTTGCGGACATTACATTATTTTCGTTTTAAGTACTTTCATTTGTCCTGCACCTGCCAGAAAGTGGGATGTGCACACAGTTACTTTTATAAAAAGAAGTAGTAGATAGACCTACATTTTGAGGCTGTCAAACTCGCCTTCAGCGCCGGAGACCGTGGTGGGTGGGGGGGCATTTAGGTGTCTGTCACTCCAGCCGGGCTGTGGTTCTCTGTCTGTCGTGCTGCTGATGCTCAGGGTGCTGATGTTGTTCTAATTGTTGATCTGAAATAGCAAGGCTGGATGTTGTGCTAAACTCCTCATCGCTAGCATCACCGCAGGCGCCGCCAGGCTCTTTATTAGCGTTGAGCCGACTTTTGAAAAAAGTGGAGATGGTTGGAATATTACTCCTCATTAAATCCTCTCTGCTATCCTTCTCCCTTTTAGCTGTCTGTTTTGTGGCTCCACTGCTCCACCGTTTTTTATCCGTGTTGTTTGTTTTGTCGATGTCAACTCTCTTTCATACTATCCTCTACCGCCTGTCTTGCCGCTATCAACAGTTTCCGCGGTAACCTGACGCATAGTCATCAGACCATCAGACACAGCCGACACAGCCAAAAAACTGATCATGATACTTTTTTGTGTACACATAAACACACTCATTAATTCATTTTATTTTAATTTAATTTAAAATAAAAAAAGGTTAGGCCACACAGTTAGTGGGGTCTTGGAGGCCCCCTAGAGGTCGGAGGCCCCCGGGCACCACCCGCCCCGGGGTAAAAACCCCCCCTGTTTGTGTGTTTTTTTTTTTTTTTTTTTTTTTTTTTTTTTTTTTTTTTTTTTTTTTTTTTTTTTTTTTTTTTTTTTTTTTTTTTTTTTTTTTTTTTTTTTTTTTTTTTTTTTTTTTTTTTTTTTTTTTTTTTTTTTTTTTTTTTTTGTCGTTTTCATTGTCGTATCGTATGTGTTGGTCGTGTTATACGTTGTGTCGTGTTGTGTCGTGTTGTTTTGTGTCGTGTTGTGTTGTTTTGTGTCGTGTTGTGTCGTGTCGTATTGTGTCGTGTTGTGTTGTTTTGTGTCATGTTGTGTCGTGTTGTGTTGTGTCGTATTGTGTCGTGTTGTGTTGTTTTGTGTCATGTTGTGTCGTGTTGTGTCGTGTTGTGTTGTGTTGTTTTGTGTCATGTTGTGTCGTGTTGTGTCGTTTCATGGTGTGTCGTGTTGTGTCGTTTCGTGTCGTGTTGTGTCATGTTGTGTTGTGTTGTGTCGTTTTGTGTCGTATTGTGTCGTGTTGTGTTGTTTTGTGTCATGTTGTGTCGTGTTGTGTTGTGTCGTATTGTGTCGTGTTGTGTTGTTTTGTGTCATGTTGTTCGTGTTGTGTCGTGTCGTTGTTGTTGTTGTAGTCGTGTTGTTCGTTTTGGTCGTTTGTGTTGTGTTTTGTGTCATGTTGTGTTGTGTTGTTTTGTGTCATGTTGTGTCGTGTTGTGTTGTGTTGTGTTTTGTTTTGTGTCATGTTGTGTCGTTTCGTGTCGTTTCGTGTCGTATTGTGTCGTGTTGTGTTGTTTTGTGTCGTGTTGTGTCGTGGTTGAGTCTGTTTGTGTCAGTTTTTTTTTTGTTTGTATTGTGTTGTTGTGTTTGTCGTGTTTTTCATTACGTATTGTTTGTTGTGTCGTTTCGTGTTGTGTTGTGTTGTTTCGTGTCATGTTGTGTCATTTCGTGTTGTGTCGTGTTGTGTTGTTGTGTGTTGTGTTGTGTCGTTTCGTGTTGTGTCGTTTCGTGTTGTGTCGTTTCGTGTTTGTGTTGAGTTGGTGGTCGTGTTGTGTCGTGTTGTGTCGTTTCGTGTTGTGTCGTTTCGTGTTGTGTCATGTTATGTTGTGATGTTTCATGTCGTGTTGTGTCATGTTGTGTTGTGTCGTGTTGTGTCGTCTTGTTTCGTGTTGTGTTGTGTTGTGTCGTGTTGTTTCGTGTCGTGTTGTGTCATGTTATGTTGTGTTGTTTCGTGTTGTGTTGTGTTATGTTGTGTTGTGTTGTTTCGTTTTGTGTTGTGTAGTATTGAGTCGTGTTGTGTTGTGTTGTTTTGTGTTGTGTCGTGTAGTGTTGTGTTGTGTTGTGTCGTGTTGTTTCGTGTTGTTTTGTTTTGTGTTGTGTCGTGTAGTGTTGTGTAGTGTTGTGTAGTGTTGTGTTATGTTGTGTCGTGTTGGTGTTGTGTTATGTTGTGTTGTTTTGTGTTGTGTCGTGTTGTTTCTGTTGTGTTGTTTCGTTTTGTGTTGTGTTATGTTGTGCGTGTTGAGTCGTGTGGTGTTGTTTCGTGTTGTGTCCTGTTGTGTTGTGTATTTTTGGGTTTACAGGAACACAAAGATGTATACATATATTCAAAAGCCTTTGCATCATAATTTGATACATTTTGACACGTTTACATTGACACGTATTGTCAATAATAGGAGGTAAACTCTGGAATAGCTTGCCCGTCCCAATAAGAGAGGGTCCTACATTCAGTGTACAACAGTGGCTCCTCAGACTGATCTCATGAAGTGGCGCCAATTCATAAGCCATTATTGACATGTTATCAAGACGCATACTCGCTTTTTAGCGTGTTTGTCAACGCCGTTTGGCCTCCATTGACTTACATTACCTTGCGATTGCGTGTGAATTGACGCCGTAGCGAGTAGTATGAAAGGGCGAAAATCCGCCTAGGGAGATTGGTTAGGTTGGTGGATGGGACTTTCACCCAGGAGACATATTGTGTCATATTACCTTTCCACATATGTTCTTTCCCTAAACCCAACCGTAGCCTCGCGATACTTTCTAAAGCCACGTGGCGTGTATGTTTGCCGTCTGTTGTATACAGTGTAGACATACACGCGGAGAGCTCAAAGTGCGTACAGATAACACGCCACTTGGCTTTAGGAAAGTGGCGTGTATGTTTATGCAAAGTCATGATGTCATGTTGGGCTCCTAGAAAACCAGAGATGCACTCACTTTTTACTGTCCCACATTTCATCACCCATATACTTTCACTGTTACATTGAATGCAGTATAGAAGTGGATGAACAATGTCTTTGTCATCATGTATTTTTGTTGTGTTTGGTCTATGTACTGTATATGTCACCATTATGTGTCTTTTAATGTATAGTGATTGAGTGCTGTATGACTGCTGTGTCTTGTGAATGTCTTTATGTTAGTCATATGTCACCTGCCTAGGGACTGCAGATGAAAAGTAGTTATTTTACCTAATTCTGGCATATTTACAATGTGGTTTTTATACAACAATGTTCAAAAATATGCATGGTCCCTACAAAATAAACCAATAAAATAAAAGAATAAAATTTAATATAACTGGCAGCTGGACAGTTTCTCACATTGAGCGTCTCTTTCTGTAAGAACACAGATGTGAAAAACACGACACGTCCACATGTTAAACTGGATTTAATGTGTCCATGACCGCCACATACAACCACACTGTAATATTCATATTTTACACGTTTAGGTACATTTATTCTCTGCATATTAGAGGATCTTTTTTTATTATTTTTTTTTACAAATTGTAGTTTTTTTATTTATTACTTTTTCTTTTTTTCTTGGTGTTAAATGGAAAGTTTCCAAATTAAAATAAGTTTAAATTTTTAAATCACAAAAGTAAAAGAAAAAAAAGTGGAAAAATGACTTTTTTTAAAATTGAATTTTTTTAAATATATAATTCAAATGAAAAATACATTGAATTCATCAATTAATGCAATTAATTAATTAGATTTAATTCATTTATATATAACATGAGAAAATATCAAATAACAAAGAAAATGTTCTAAAATACATATTTTCAATAAACAATTAAAAACATACCAATAAACATCAAATCTTTAGTAAATAAATAGAAAAGTAAATATTTTTTGAAAATGAAAAGGGACCAAAACATTTTTTAAAAAGTGTTCATTTTCAATTTTGACCCAGGAGGACAACAAGCTTATCATCTGCAGGCAGACAACACAAGGGTTAACTCCATTATTTTGTCTTTTACCTAAAAAATCAGCTTTAATTTATTACCAGAAATCAGTTTTTCAGGGTTTTTTCTATCTGTTTGGGAAACTGTCATCTCTGTTTATGAGATGGGTTTTAAGAGTCCTTCAATTTAAGATTAATGATCTTTAATTAAACACAAGTCCTCATTTTGATTTACCAGACATTTTATTTCAGTCTCCCTCTCTTACCGAGCCTCCTTTCTCTGTCTCTCTCTCTCTCTCTCTCTCTCTCTCTCTCTCTCTGTCTGTCTGTGTCTCTCTCTCTATCTCTCTCTCTCTCTCTCTCTCTCTCTCTGTCTCTCTCTCTCTCTGTCTCTCTCTCTCTCTCTCTCTCTCTGTCTGTTCTCTCTCTCTATCTGTCTCTCTCTCTCTCTCTCTCTCTCTCTGTCTCTCTCTCTCTCTCTCTCTGTCTCTCTCTCTGTCTCTCTCTCTCTCTCTCTCTCTGTCTCTCTCTCTCTCTCTCTCTGTCTGTCTCGGTTCTCTCTCTATCTGTCTCTCTCTGTCTCTCTCTCTCTCTCTGTCTCTCTCTCTCTCTCTCTGTCTCTCTCTCTCTCTCTGTCTCTCTCTCCTCTCTCTCTGTCTGTCTCGTCTCTCTCTCTGTTTGTCTGTCTCTCTCTCTCTGTCTGTCTGTTTGTGTCTCTCTCTCTCTCTCTCTGTCTGTCTCTGTGTCTCTCTCTCTCTCTCTCTCTCTCTCTCTCTCTCTCTGTCTGTCTGTGTCTCTCTCTCTATCTGTCTCTCTGTCTCTCTGTCTGTGTCTCTCTCTCTCTGTTTGTCTGTGTGTCTCTCTCTCTGTTTGTCTGTCTCTCTCTCTCTGTATGTCTGTTTGTGTCTCTCTCTCTCTCTCTGTCTGTCTGTCTCTCTCTGTCTCTCTCTCTCTCTTCTCACCCAGATTTAATGGCAGTACTACACATTCCCTCGCCGAGCTATAAATTTGTCAGTTTGTGTGCTTCAGTTTACATGAAGCTGCAGATTTTTCGACATACTATACTATGACTTTTTTTATGACTTTTTTCAACATACTATACTATGACTTTTTTATGATTTTTTTCAACATACTATACTATGACTTTTTATGACTTTTTCGACATACTATACTATGACGTTTTAATAACTTTTTTCAACATACTATACTATGACTTTTTAATAACTTTTTTCAACATACTATACTATAACGTTTTAATGACTTTTGTTGACATACTATACTATGAATTTTTAATAACTTTTTTCAACATACAATACTATGACTTTTTAATAACTTTTTTCGACATACTATACTATGACTTTTTATGACTTTTCGACATACTATACTATGACTTTTTTTAAGATTTGTTTTTGTGGCATTTTTAAGCCTTTATCTGACAGGACAGCTGAAGACATAAAAGGGGAGAGAGGGGGGAATGACATGCAGCAAAGGGCCGCAGGTTGAAGTCAAACCCCAGGCCCGCTGCATCAAACCTCTCAAACCTCTATATATGAGCACCCGCTCTACCAACTGAGCTATCCTGGCTTTTTTTTCGACATACTATACTATGACTTTTTTATGACTTTTTTCAACATACTATACTATGACTTTTTTATGACTTTTTTCGACATACTATACTATGACTTTTTATGACTTTTTTCGACATACTATACTATGACTTTTTACTATGACTTTTTTCGACATACTATACTATGACTTTTTTCGACATACTATACTATGACTTTTTGGACTTTTTTCGACATACTATACTATGACTTTTTATGATTTTTTTTGACATACTATACTATGATTTTTTTCGACATACTATACTATGACCCTTTTTCGACATACTATACCTGACTGTTTTGGACTTTTTTCGCACTCATAATTATGACTTTTTATGATTTTTTTTTCGACATACTATACTAAGGACTTTTTTATGACTTTTTTCGACATACTATACTATGACTTTTTGACTTTTTTCGACATACTATACTATGACTTTTTATGATTTTTTTCGACATACTATACTATGATTTTTTTCGACATACTATACTATGACTTTTTCGACATACTATACTATGACTTTTTCGACATACTATACTATGACTTTTTTATGACTTTTTTCGACATACTATACTATGACTTTTTACTATGACTTTTTCGACATACTATACTGTGACTTTTTATGATTTTTTTCGACATACTATTCTATGACTTTTTTCGACATACTATACTATGACTTTTTTCGACATACTATACTATGACTTTTTTATGACTTTTTTCGACATACTATACTATGACTTTTTTCGACGACATACTATACTATGACTTTTTCGACATACTATACTATGATTTTTTTCGACATACTATACTATACTTTTTTTCGACATACTATACTATGACTTTTGACTTTTTTTCGACATACTATACTATGACTTTTTATGATTTTTTCGACATACTATACTATGATTTTTTCGACATATTATACTATGACTTTTTTCGACATACTATACTATGACTTTTTGACTTTTTTCGACACTATACTATGACTTTTATATGATTTTTTTCGACATACTATACTATACTATGACTTTTTTCGACATACTATACTATGACTTTTTATGACTTTTTTCGACATACTATACCATGACTTTTACTATGACTTTTTCGACATACTATACTATGACTTTTTATGATTTTTTTCGACATACTATTCTATGACTTTTTTCGACATACTATACTATGACTTTTTTCGACATACTATACTATGACTTTTTTATGACTTTTTTCGACATACTATACTATGACTTTTTGGTGAAGAAGTGAAATGCACCAAGACACTTTGTTTTAACATTAAGGGTCATATAGCTCAGAGAGATAAGAGAATGGTTAGGAGACTGAAGGTTGTGTGTTTGAACCATAGCTGTTGTATTTTTATAATTTTTTTCGACATACCTTACTATGACTTTTTATAACTTTTTTCGACATACTATACTATGACTTTTTACTATGACTTTTTTCGACATACTATACTATGACTTTTTTCGACATACTATACTATGACTTTTTGGACTTTTTTCGACACTATACTATGACTTTTTATGATTTTTTTCGACATACTATACTATGACTTTTTGGACTTTTTTCGACACTATACTATGACTTTTTATGATTTTTTTCGGCATACTATACTATACCTATGACTTTTTTTCGACATACTATACTATGACTTTTTTATGACTTTTTTCGACATACTATACTACGACTTTTTTTCCGACATACTATACTATGACTTTTACTATGACTTTTTCGACATACTATACTATGACTTTTTTATGACTTTTTTCGACATACTATACTATGACTTTTTTTGACTTTTTTCGACATACTATACTATGACTTTTTCGACATACTATACTATGACTTTTACTATGACTTTTTCGACATACTATACTGTGACTTTTTATGATTTTTTTCGACATACTATTCTATGACTTTTTTCAACATACTATACTATGACTTTTTTCGACATACTATACTATGACTTTTTTATGACTTTTTTCGACATACTATACTATGACTTTTTTCGACGACATACTATACTATGACTTTTTTCGACATACTATACTATGATTTTTTCGACATACTATACTATGACTTTTTTCGACATACTATACTATGACTTTTGACTTTTTTCGACATACTATACTATGACTTTTTATGATTTTTTTCGACATACTATACTATGATTTTTTTCGACATACTATACTATGACTTTTTTCGACATACTATACTATGACTTTTTGGACTTTTTTCGACACTATACTATGACTTTTTATGATTTTTTTCGACATACTATACTATACTATGACTTTTTCGACATACTATACTATGACTTTTTTATGACTTTTTTCGACATACTATACTATGACTTTTTACTATGACTTTTTCGACATACTATACTATGACTTTTTATGATTTTTTTCGACATACTATTCTATGACTTTTTTCGACATACTATACTATGACTTTTTTCGACATACTATACTATGACTTTTTTATGACTTTTTTCGACATACTATACTATGACTTTTTACGATTTTTTTCGACATACTATTCTATGACTTTTTTCGACATACTATACTATGACTTTTTGGACTTTTTTCGACATACTATACTATGACTTTTTGGTGAAGAAGTGAAATGCACCAAGACACTTTGTTTTAACATTAAGGGTCATTTAGCTCAGAGAGATAAGAGAATGGTTAGGAGACTGAAGGTTGTGTGTTTGAACCATAGCTGTTGTATTTTTATAATTTTTTTCGACATACCTTACTATGACTTTTTATAACTTTTTTTCAACATACTATACTATGACTTTTTTTCAACATACTATACTAGGACTTTTTGATGACTTTTTTCCCGACATGACATTTTTGACATTTCTTATAAATTGCTACAATAAATATCAGTTAGTCTTAAGTGGAGAAGTCAAATGCACAAAGACACTTCACTTATAGATGTCAGGTTGTATATCTTAGAGAGATAAGAGAATGGTTAGGAGACTGAAGATTGTGTGTTCAGACCTTATGTGTATAATTTATAGTATAATTTTTTTTTTTATAGTTTTGAACCATAAGCTGTTGTATTTTTATAATTTTTTGACATACTTTACTATGACTTCTTATAACTTCTTTCAACATACTATACTATGACGTTTTAATGACTTTTGTCGACATACTATACTATGACTTTTTAATAACATTTTTCAACATACTATACTATGACTTTTTAATAACTTTTTTTCACATACTATACTATGACTTTTTAATAACTTTTTTCAACATACTATACTATGACTTTTTATGACTTTTTTCAACATACTATACTATGACTTTTTTATGATTTTTTTCGACATACTATACTATGACTTTTTATGACTTTTTTCGACATACTATACTATGACTTTTTTATGATTTTTTTCAACATACTATACTATGACTTTTTAATAACTTTTTTCGACATACTATACTATGACTTTTTTATAAGTCACTGTAATAAATATCACTTTGTCTTTGTGCATTTGACTTCTTCACATTAGACTCTTTATTTTGATATTAAGGGTCATATAGCTCAGAGAGATAAGAGAATGGTTAGGGGACTGAAGGTTGTGTGTTTGAACCATAGCTGTTGTATTTTTATAATTATTAAAACTTTTTTCGACGTACTATACTATGACATCATTGAAAAATCTGAAATTGGTTTAATACAAAATATGTTTTTACATACAAGGAAGTTTCTTAGAGAAAATGCAAGATACATGCAAGTACTGCAAACAGTCAAGAAACAATTTGACAATAAAAATGAAAAATAGTCAATGTCATATTTGTTGTGCAGATTGGGAGCGGTCAGCCACAATCTTTTTTGCCTGCCTCATGGTCCTGGAGTGATGGCAGACTCTCGGCTGAACAGATGATACTTCTGCAGTCAGTCCTTTTTTCTTTGTAGTGGCAACAGCATACCACATTGTGATGGAAGAGGTGAGCATTCAGTCAATAATGGCAGTGAAGAAGACCAGCATCATTGTCTTTGATAGTCATCATCCACCTCCACAGGAGTGATGAGGGAGATGATGGTCAGCTTCCACGTGATGTACTAAGGGAGCCCAGGAAGCGGAAGAACTCCACACTGCACTGCAACTTTTATTCATGTATTTTATACGTGTCTCATAGAATGTTTTTACTTTCTATCTTCTTGGCTCTTTAGTGGTTGTTTTTTTATTGTGTTGGTCCATATGTAGTGTGGTTCTTCTGTACTTGTCTCGATACGTTTACTGTTTTAAGTAAAACACTTTGAATTTTCTTGTTGCTGAAATGTGCCGTATAAATAAACTTACCTTGCCTGTCATTAAACTCATAAAAAAAGTCATAGTATGGTATGTTGAAAAAAGTCATAGTATAGTATGGCGAAAAAAGTCATAGTATAGTATGTTGAAAAAAGTCATAAAAAGTAATAGCATAGGGCGCCAGGATAGCTCAGTTTGTAGAGCAGGCGCTCATATATAGAGGTTTGAGAGGTTTGACGCAGCGGGCCTGGGGTTTGACTCCAACCTGCGGCCCTTTGCTGCATGTCATTCCCCCCTCCCTCCCCTTTTATGTCTTCAGCTGTCCTGTCAGATAAAGGCTTAAAAATGCCACAAAAACAAATCTTAAAAAAAGTCATAAAAAGTCATAGTATGGTATGTCGAAAAAAGTCAAAAAAGTCATAGCATAGTATGTCGAAAAAAATGGAAAAAAGTCATAGTATAGTATGTCGAAAAAAGTCATAGTATAGTATGTAATAAAAAGTAATAGTATAGTATGTCATAAAAAGTCATAGTATAGTATGTCGAAAAAAAAGAAAAAAGTCATAGTATAGTATGTCGAAAAAAGTCCAAAAAGTCATAGTATAGTATGTCATAAAAAGTCATAGTATAGTATGTCGAAAAAAATGGAAAAAAATCATTAGGGCGCCAGGATAGCTCAGTTGGTAGAGCAGGTGCTCATATATAGAGGTTTGAGAGGTTTGACGCAGCGGGCCTGGGGTTTGACTCCAACCTGCGGCCCTTTGCTGCATGTCATTCCCCCCTCTCTCCCCTTTTATGTCTTTTATGTCTTTTACAGTATGTAATAAAAAGTCATAGTATAGTATGTCGAAAAAAATCATAAAAAGTCATAGTATAGTATGTCGAAAAAAGTCCAAAAAGTCATAGTATAGTATGCCGAAAAAAGTCATAGAATAGTATGTCGGAAAAAAGTCATAAAAAAGTCATAGTATAGTATGTCGAAAAAAGTAAAAAAGTCATAGTATAGTATGTCGAAAAAGTCCAAAAAGTCATAATATAGTATGTCGAAAAAAGTCCAAAAAGTCATAGTATAGTATGTCAAAAAAGTCCAAAAAGTCATAGTATAGTATGTCGAAAAAAGTCATAGTATAGTATGTAATAAAAAGTAATAGTATAGTATGTCGAAAAAAATGAAAAAAAGTCATAGTATAGTATGTCGAAAAAAATGAAAAAAGTCATAGTATAGTATGTCGAAAAAAGTCCAAAAAGTCATAGTATAGTATGTCGAAAAAAGTCCAAAAAGTCATAGTATAGTATGTCGAAAAAAGTCCAAAAAGTCATAGTATAGTATGTCGAAAAAGTCATAGAATAGTATGTCGAAAAAAGTCATAGAAAAGTCATAGTATAGTATGTTGAAAAAAAAGAAAAAAAAGTCATAGTATAGTATGTCGAAAAAAAAGTTAAAAAAAGTCATAGTATAGTATGTCGAAAAAAGTCCAAAAAGTCATAGTATAGTATGTCAAAAAAAGTCATAAAAAAGTCATAGTATAATATGTTGAAAGAAATCATGAAAAGTAATAGTATAGGGCGCCAGGGTAGCTCAGTTGGTAGAGCAGGTGCTCATATATAGAGGTTTGAAAGTCATGAAAAAGTCACAGTATAGTATGTCGAAAAGTCATAAAAACTCATAGTATAGTATGTCGAAAAAAGTGATAAAAAAGTCATGAAAAAGTCATAGTATAGTATGTCGAAAAAAGTAAAAAAAATAATAGTATAGTATGTCATAAAAAGTAATAGTATAGGGCGCCAGGATAGCTCAGTTGGTAGAGCAGGTGCTCATATATAGAGGTTTGAGATGTTTGACGCAGTGGGCCTGGGGTTTGACTCCAACCTGCGGCCCTTTGCTGCATGTCATTCCCCCCTCTCTCCCCTTTTATGTCTTCAGCTGTCCTGTCAGATAAAGGCTTAAAAATGCCACAAAAACAAATCTTAAAAAAAGTCATAGTATAGTATGTCGAAAAGTCATAAAAAGTCATAGTATAGTATGTCGAAAAAGTCATAAAAAGTCATAGTATAGTATGTCGAAAAAAGTCATGAAAAGTAATAGTATAGGGCGCCAGGATTGCTCAATTGGTAGAGTGGGCGCTCATATATAGAGGTTTGAAAGTCATGAAAAAGTCACAGTATAGTATGTCATAAAAAGTAATAGTATAGTATGTTGAAAAAAGTCATAGTATAGTATGTTGAAAAAAGTCATAGTATAGTATGTTGAAAAAAGTCATAAAAAGTCATAAAAAAGTCATAGTATGGTATGTCGAAAAAAGTCATAGTATAGTATGGCGAAAAAAGTCATAGTATAGTATGTTGAAAAAATCCACAAAAAGTAATAGTATAGGGCGCCAGGATAGCTCAGTTGGTAGAGCAGGCGCACATATAAAGGTTTGACGAGCCGGGCCTGGGTTTGACTCAACCCACGGCACCTTTGCTGCATGTCATTCCCCTCTCCCTTTTATGTTCTTCAGCTGTCCTGTCAGATAAAGGCTTAAAAATGCCACAAAAAGAAAAAAAGGATTAGTATAGTATGTCAAAAAAAAGTAAAAAATTAATAGTATAGTATGTAATAAAAAGTCATAGTATAGTATGTCGAAAAAATCATAAAAGTCATAGTATAGTATGTCGAAAAAGTCCAAAAAGTCATAGTATAGTATGTCGAAAAAAGTCCAAAAAGTCATAGTATAGTATGTCGAAAAAAGTCCAAAAAGTCATAGAATAGTATGTCAAAAAAGTCATAGTATAGTATGTCAAAAAGAAAAAAGAAAAAAAGTCATAGTATAGTATTATCGAAAAAAGAAAAAAAAAGTCATAGTATAGTATGTCGAAAAAGTCATAAAAAAGTCATTGTATAATATGTCGAAAAAATGGAAAAAGTCATAGTATAATATGTTGAAAAAAAAATCATGAAAAGTACTAGTATAGGGCGCCAGGGTAGCTCAGTTGGTAGAGCAGGCGCTCATATATAGAGGTTTGAAAGTCATGAAAAACTCACAGTATAGTATGTCGAAAAATCATAAAAACTCATAGTATAGTATGTCGAAAAAAGTCATAGTATAGTATGTCGAAAAAAGTCATAGTATAGTATGTTGAAAAAAGTGATAAAAAAGTCATGAAAAAGTCATAGTATAGTATGTCGAAAAAAGTAATAAAAAAGTCATGAAAAAGTCATAGTATAGTATGTCGAAAAAAGTGATAAAAAAGTCATGAAAAAGTCATAGTATAGTATGTCGAAAAAAGTAATAAAAAAGTCATAAAAACTCATAGTATAGTATGTCGAAAAAAAGTCATAGTATAGTATGTCGAAAAAGTGATAAAAAAGTCATGAAAAAGTCATAGTATAGTATGGCCGAAAAAGTAAAAAAATAATAGTATAGTATGTCATAAAAAGTAATAGCATAGGGCCGGATAGCTCAGTTGGTAGAGCAGGTGCTCATATAGAGGTTTGAGAGGTTCTGACGAGTGGGCCGGGTTTGACTCCAACCCGCGGCCCTTTGCTGCATGTCATTCCCCCCTCTCTCCCCTTTTATGTCTTCAGCTGTCCTGTCAGATAAAGGCTTAAAAATGCCACAAAAACAAATCTTAAAAAAAGTCATAGTATAGTATGTCGAAAAGTCATAAAAAGTCATAGTATGGTATGTCGAAAAAGTCATAAAAAGTCATAGTATAGTATGTCGAAAAAAGTCATAGTATAGTATGTCGAAAAAAGTCATAAAAAGTCATAGTACAGTATGTCGAAAAAAGTCATAAAAAGTCATAGTACAGTATGTCGAAAAAAGTCATAAAAAGTCATAGTATAGTATGTCGAAAAAAGTCATGAAAAGTAATAGTATAGGGCGCCAGGATTGCTCAGTTGGTAGAGTGGGCGCTCATATATAGAGGTTTGAAAGTCATGAAAAAGTCACAGTATAGTATGTCATAAAAAGTAATAGTATAGTATGTTGAAAAAAGTCATAGTATAGTATGTTGAAAAAAGTCATAGTATAGTATGTCGAAAAAAGTCATGAAAAGTAATAGTATAGGGCGCCAGGATTGCTCAGTTGGTAGAGCAGGCGCTCATATATAGAGGTTTGAAAGTCATGAAAAAGTCACAGTATAGTATGTTGAAAAAAGTCATAAAAAGTCATAAAAACGTCATAGTATGGTATGTCGAAAAAAGTCATAGTATAGTATGTTGAAAAAAGTCATAGTATAGTATGTCGAAAAAAGTAAAAAAAATAATAGTATAGTATGTCGAAAAAAGTCCAAAAAGTCATAGTATAGTATGTCGAAAAAAGTCCAAAAAGTCATAGAATAGTATGTCGAAAAAAGTCATAAAAAAGTCATAGTATAGTATGTCGAAAAAAAAGAAAAAAAAGTCATAGTATAGTATGTCGAAAAAAAAGTAAAAAAAAGTCATAGTATAGTATGTCGAAAAAAGTCATAAAAAAGTCATAGTATAATATGTCGAAAAAAATGGAAAAAAGTCATAGTATAATATGTTGAAAAAAATCATGAAAAGTACTAGTATAGGGCGCCAGGGTAGCTCAGTTGGTAGAGCAGGCGCTCATATATAGAGGTTTGAAAGTCATGAAAAAGTCACAGTATAGTATGTCGAAAAATCATAAAACTCATAGTATAGTATGTCGAAAAAAGTCATAGTATAGTATGTCGAAAAAAGTCATAGTATAGTATGTTGAAAAAAGTGATAAAAAAGTCATGAAAAAGTCATAGTATAGTATGTCGAAAAAAGTAATAAAAAAGTCATGAAAAAGTCATAATATAGTATGTCGAAAAAAGTGATAAAAAAGTCATGAAAAAGTCATAGTATAGTATGTCGAAAAAAGTGATAAAAAAGTCATGAAAAAGTCATAGTATAGTATGTCGAAAAAAGTAATAAAAAAGTCATGAAAAAGTCATAGTATAGTATGTCGAAAAAAGTGATAAAAAAGTCATGAAAAAGTCATAATATAGTATGTCGAAAAAAGTAAAAAAAATAATAGTATAGTATGTCATAAAAAGTAAAAGTATAGGGCGCCAGGATAGCTCAGTTGGTAGAGCAGGTGCTCATATAGAGGTTTGAGGTTTGACGAGGGCCGGGTTTGACTCAACCTGCGGCCCTTTGCTGCATAAGTCTTCCCTCTCCCTTTTATGTCTTCAGCTGTCCTGTCAGATAAAGGCTTAAAAATGCCACAAAAACAAATCTTAAAAAAAGTCATAATATAGTATGTCGAAAAGTCATAAAAAGTCATAGTATAGTATCTCGAAAAAGTCATAAAAAGTCATAGTATGGTATGTTGAAAAAAGTCATAGTATAGTATGGCGAAAAAAGTCATAGTATAGTATGTTGAAAAAAGTCATAAAAAGTAATTGTAATAGGCGCCAGGATAGCTCAGTTGGTGAGAGCGTACTCATATATAGAGGTTTGAGAGGTTTGACGCAGCGGGCCTGGGGTTTGACTCCAACCTGCGGCCCTTTGCTGCATGTCATTCCCCCCTCTCTCCCCTTTTATGTCTTCAGCTGTCCTGTCAGATAAAGGCTTAAAAATGCCACAAAAAAGAAAAAAAAGGATTAGTATAGTATGTTGAAAAAAGTAAAAAAAAGTCATAGTATAGTATGTAGAAAAAAGTCATAAAAAGTCATAGTATAGTATGTCGAAAAAAGTCCAAAAAGTCATAGTATAGTATGTCGAAAAAGTAAAAAAAAGTCATAGTATAGTATGTAGAAAAAAGTCATAAAAAGTCATAGTATAGTATGTCGAAAAAAGTCCAAAAAGTCATAGTATAGTATGTCGAAAAAAGTCCAAAAAGTTATAGTATATTATGTCGAAAAAAATGGAAAAAAGTCATAGTATAGTATGTCGAAAAAAGTCATAGTATAGTATGTCGAAAAAAGTCATAAAAAGTCATAGTATAGTATGTCGAAAAAAGTCATAATATAATATGTCGAAAAAAATGGAAAAAAGTCATAGTATAGTATGTCGAAAAAAGTCATAAAAAGTCATAGTATGGTATGTCGAAAAAAATGGAAAAAAGTCATAGTATAGTATGTCGAAAAAAGTCATAGTATAGTATGTCGAAAAAAATGTAAAAAAGTCATAGTATAGTATGTCGAAAAAAGTCCAAAAAGTCATAGTATAGTATGTCGAAAAAAGTCCAAAAAGTCATAGTATAGTATGTCGAAAAAAGTCATAGTATAGTATGTCGAAAAAAATCA
Organism: Perca fluviatilis; assembly: GCF_010015445.1. Classification (NCBI taxonomy): domain Eukaryota; kingdom Metazoa; phylum Chordata; class Actinopteri; order Perciformes; family Percidae; genus Perca; species Perca fluviatilis. Next base: position 33,248,622 of record NC_053131.1, read on the forward strand.
TAGTATAGTATGTCGAAAAAAATCATAAAAAGTCATAGTATAGTATGTCGAAAAAAATCATAGTATAGTATGCCAAAAAAGTCATAAAAAAGCATATTTAGTATGTTGATAAAAGTCATAAAAAGTAATAGTATAGTATGTCATAAAAGTATAGTAGTTAGGGCGCCAGGATAGCTCAGTTGGTAGCAGCGGCTCATATATAGAGGTTTGAGAGGTTTGACGCGAGCGGGCCTGGGTTTGACTCAACCCGCGCGGGCCCTTTACTGCATTCCCCTCTCCCCCTTTTATGTCTTCAGCTGTCCTGTCAGATAAAGGCTTAAAAATGCCACAAAAAAAAAACTTAAAAAGTCATAGTATAGTATGTTGAAAAGTCATAAAAAGTCATAGTATGGTATTGTCAAAAGTCATAAAAGTCATAGTATAGTATGTCGAAAAAAGTCACAAAAAAGTCATAATATAATATGTTGAAAAAATTGAAAAAAGTCATAGTATAGTACGTTGAAAAAAGTCATAAAAAGTCATAGTAATAGTATGCGGAAAAAAGTCATAAAAAGTCAAGTATAGTATGTCTAAAAAAGTCATAAAAAGTCATAGTTAGTAGTGTCGAAAAAAGTCATGAAAAGTAATAGTATAGGGCGCCAGGATAGCTCAGTTGGTAGAGAGGGCGCTCATATATAGAGGTTTGAAAGTCATGAAAAAGTCACAGTATAGTATGTCGAAAAAGTCATAAAAAGTCATAAAATGTCATAGTATAGTATGTTGAAAATAGTCATAGTATAGTATGTTGAAAAAAAGTCATAAAAAGTCATAGTATAGTATGTTGAAAATAGTCATAGTATAGTATGTTGAAAAAAGTCATAGTATAGTATCGAAAAAAAGTCATAAAAAGTCATAGTATAGTATGTCGAAAAAGTCATAAAAAAGTCATAGTATAGTATGCCGGGAAAAAAGTCATGAAAAGTAATAGTATAGTATGTCGAAAAAAGTCATAAAAGTAATAGTATAGGCGCCAGGATAGCTCTAGTTGGTAGAGCAGGCGCTCATATATAGAGGTTTGAAAGTCATGAAAAAGTCACAGTATAGTATGTTGAAGCAAAAATAAAAAAAAAGTCATAGTATGGTATGTTGAAAAAAGTCATAGTATAGTATGTTGAATAAAGTCACAAAATTAATAGTATAGTATGTCATAAAAAGTAATAGCATAGGGCGCCAGGATAGCTCAGTTGGTAGAGCGGGTGCTCATATATAGAGGTTTGAGATGTTTGACGCAGCGGGCCTGGGGTTTGACTCCAACCTGCGGCCCTTTGCTGCATGTCATTCCCCCCTCTCTCCCCTTTTATGTCTTCAGCTGTCCTGTCAGATAAAGGCTTAAAAATGCCACAAAAAAGAAAAAAAAGGATTAGTATAGTATGTCGAAAAAAGTCATAGTATAATATGTCGAAAAAAATGGAAAAAAGTCATAGTATAATATGTTGAAAAAAATCATGAAAAGTACTAGTATAGGGCGCCAGGGTAGCTCAGTTGGTAGAGCAGGCGCTCATATATAGAGGTTTGAAAGTCATGAAAAAGTCACAGTATAGTATGTCGAAAAATCATAAAAACTCATAGTATAGTATGTTGAAAAAAGTCATAGTATAGTATGTCGAAAAAAGTCATAGTATAGTATGTTGAAAAAAGTGATAAAAAAGTCATGAAAAAGTCATAGTATAGTATGTCGAAAAAAGTAATAAAAAAGTCATGAAAAAGTCATAATATAGTATGTCGAAAAAAGTGATAAAAAAGTCATGAAAAAGTCATAGTATAGTATGTCGAAAAAAGTGATAAAAAAGTCATGAAAAAGTCATAGTATAGTATGTCGAAAAAAGTAATAAAAAAGTCATGAAAAAGTCATAGTATAGTATGTCGAAAAAAGTGATAAAAAAGTCATGAAAAAGTCATAATATAGTATGTCGAAAAAAGTAATAAAAAAGTCATGAAAAAGTCATAGTATAGTATGTCGAAAAAAGTAAAAAAAATAATAGTATAGTATGTCATAAAAAGTAAAAGTATAGGGCGCCAGGATAGCTCAGTTGGTAGAGCGGGTGCTCATATATAGAGGTTTGAGAGGTTTGACGCAGTGGGCCTGGGGTTTGACTCCAACCTGCGGCCCTTTGCTGCATGTCATTCCCCCCTCTCTCCCCTTTTATGTCTTCAGCTGTCCTGTCAGATAAAGGCTTAAAAATGCCACAAAAACAAATCTTAAAAAAAGTCATAATATAGTATGTCGAAAAGTCATAAAAAGTCATAGTATAGTATCTCGAAAAAGTCATAAAAAGTCATAGTATGGTATGTTGAAAAAAGTCATAGTATAGTATGGCGAAAAAAGTCATAGTATAGTATGTTGAAAAAAGTCATAAAAAGTAATAGCATAGGGCGCCAGGATAGCTCAGTTGGTAGAGCAGGCGCTCATATATAGAGGTTTGAGAGGTTTGACGCAGCGGGCCTGGGGTTTGACTCCAACCTGCGACCCTTTGCTGCATGTCATTCCCCCCTCTCTCCCCTTTTATGTCTTCAGCTGTCCTGTCAGATAAAGGCTTAAAAATGCCACAAAAAAGAAAAAAAAGGATTAGTATAGTATGTTGAAAAAAGTAAAAAAAAGTCATAGTATAGTATGTAGAAAAAAGTCATAAAAAGTCATAGTATAGTATGTCGAAAAAAGTCCAAAAAGTCATAGTATAGTATGTCGAAAAAGTAAAAAAAAGTCATAGTATAGTATGTAGAAAAAAGTCATAAAAAGTCATAGTATAGTATGTCGAAAAAAGTCCAAAAAGTCATAGTATAGTATGTCGAAAAAGTAATCCAAAAAGTTATAGTATAGTATGTCGAAAAAAGTCATAGTATAGTATGTCGAAAAAAATGTAAAAAAGTCATAGTATAGTATGTCGAAAAAAGTCCAAAAAGTCATAGTATAGTATGTCGAAAAAAGTCCAAAAAGTCATAGTATAGTATGTCGAAAAAAGTCATAGTATAGTATGTCGAAAAAAATCATAGTATAGTATGTCGAAAAAAATCATAAAAAGTCATAGTATAGTATGTCGAAAAAAATCATAGTATAGTATGTCGAAAAAAGTCATAAAAAAGTCATAGTATAGTATGTTGATAAAAGTCATAAAAAGTAATAGTATAGTATGTCATAAAAAGTAATAGCATAGGGCGCCAGGATAGCTCAGTTGGTAGAGCAGGCGCTCATATATAGAGGTTTGAGAGGTTTGACGCAGCGGGCCTGGGGTTTGACTCCAACCTGCGACCCTTTGCTGCATGTCATTCCCCCCTCTCTCCCCTTTTATGTCTTCAGCTGTCCTGTCAGATAAAGGCTTAAAAATGCCACAAAAACAAATCTTAAAAAAAGTCATAGTATAGTATGTTGAAAAGTCATAAAAAGTCATAGTATGGTATGTCGAAAAAGTCATAAAAAGTCATAGTATAGTATGTCGAAAAAGTCATAAAAAGTCATAATATAATATGTTGAAAAAAATTGAAAAAAGTCATAGTATAGTACGTTGAAAAAAGTCATAAAAAGTCATAGTACAGTATGTCGAAAAAAGTCATAAAAAAGTCATAGTATAGTATGTCTAAAAAAGTCATAAAAAAGTCATAGTATAGTATGTCGAAAAAAGTCATGAAAAGTAATAGTATAGGGCGCCAGGATAGCTCAGTTGGTAGAGCAGGCGCTCATATATAGAGGTTTGAAAGTCATGAAAAAGTCACAGTATAGTATGTCGAAAAAAGTCATAAAAAGTCATAAAATGTCATAGTATAGTATGTTGAAAAAAGTCATAAAAAGTCATAGTATAGTATGTTGAAAATAGTCATAGTATAGTATGTTGAAAAAAGTCATAGTATAGTATGTCGAAAAAAGTCATAAAAAGTCATAGTATAGTATGTCGAAAAAAGTCATAAAAAAGTCATAGTATAGTATGTCGAAAAAAGTCATGAAAAGTAATAGTATAGTATGTCGAAAAAAGTCATAAAAAGTAATAGTATAGGGCGCCAGGATAGCTCAGTTGGTAGAGCAGGCGCTCATATATAGAGGTTTGAAAGTCATGAAAAAGTCACAGTATAGTATGTTGAGAAAAGTCATAAAAAGTCATAAAAAAGTCATAGTATGGTATGTTGAAAAAAGTCATAGTATAGTATGTTGAATAAAGTCACAAAAATTAATAGTATAGTATGTCATAAAAAGTAATAGCATAGGGCGCCAGGATAGCTCAGTTGGTAGAGCGGGTGCTCATATATAGAGGTTTGAGATGTTTGACGCAGCGGGCCTGGGGTTTGACTCCAACCTGCGGCCCTTTGCTGCATGTCATTCCCCCCTCTCTCCCCTTTTATGTCTTCAGCTGTCCTGTCAGATAAAGGCTTAAAAATGCCACAAAAAAGAAAAAAAAGGATTAGTATAGTATGTCGAAAAAAGTCATAGTATAGTATGTCGAAAAAGTAAAAAAAAGTCATAGTATAGTATGTCGAAAAAAGTCATAAAAAGTCATAGTATGGTATGTCGAAAAAAATGGAAAAAAGTCATAGTATAGTATGTCGAAAAAAGTCATAAAAAGTCATAGTATGGTATGTCGAAAAAAGTCCAAAAAGTCATAGTATAGTATGTCGAAAAAAGTCATAGTATAGTATGTAATAAAAAGTAATAGTATAGTATGTAGAAAAAAGTCATAAAAAGTCATAGTATAGTATGTCGAAAAAAATGGAAAAAAGTCATAGTACAGTATGTAGAAAAAAATCATAAAAAGTCATAGTATAGTATGTCGAAAAAAGTCATAGTATGTCGAAAAAAGTCATAGTATAGTATGTGAAAAAAGTCATAAAACTCATAGTAGGGTATGTCTAAATAAAGTCGGGTTTGATTCCAACCTGCGGCCCTTTGCTGCATGTCATTCCCCCCTCTCTCCCCTTTTATGTCTTCAGCTGTCCTGTCAGATAAAGGCTTAAAAATGCCACAAAAACAAATCTTAAAAAAAAGTCATAGTATAGTATGTTGAAAAAAGTCACATTCTTACATTTAGCTGATAAATCTTTTGCAGTTTTAGTATGAAAGCAGGACTCTTGTAATGACGTACTTCCATCCGCTAGTTTGTTTGTTTTGTAACAACAGAACAGACGCGAGCTCCTGAAACAAGCTGTTATACAACATTCATATAACACATTAATAATTCATCACCAGCACCTTTTACATTGACCTCTCATTGAACTCTCAGGTTAAAGCCTGTGTGTGTGTGTGTGTGTGTGTGTGTGTGTGTGTGTGTGTGTGTGTGTGTGTGTGTGTGTGTGTGTGTGTGTGTGTGTGTGTGTGTGTGTGTGTTCTCGTTTAACTACATTCGTGGGGTCCAAAAACTGTGAATACTTGTGGGGTCCCGACAGCTTTGTGGGGCCAAAATGCTGGACCCCACAACATTAAAGGGCTGTTTGAGGGTTAAGACTTGGTTTTAGGATTAGTGATAGAATTAGGTTATGGTTAGGGTGAGGATAAGGGTTAAGGTTAGGTATTTAGTTGTGATGGTTAAGGTTAGGGTAAGGGGCTAGGGAATGCATTATGTCAACGGTGGGTCCCCACAAAGATAGTGAGACGCACTTGTGTGTTTGTGTGTGTGTGTGGTGTTTGCAGGCTGCAGTCATCCAACAGGGCTAGTTGAAACTAATCTTGATATGTTGAACAAGCAAACCGGTGCACCAGCAGTCCTCCCCCCCCCCCCACTCCCGAGCCCCCCTCCCTCACCCACTCTGATAAATAATAAACGACCTTTGAGTGGCTCCAATTTATGAGCCGGTGAGAGCAGGGGCCCGATAATGGACTAATTAGTTGTATCTCACATTAACGGATATCGGACACTCGGCTCCTCAATGCTAACTTTTATGTCTGGGATCTGCCCCGGGGGCCCCCGATTTGGGACACCCAAACTGAAGGAGGGTAGGAAGGGTAAATGGAGTAATTTTCTGTTCCGGTGAGAGCGGTTGGAGGAGGGAAGGGAAGGGAAGGGAGGGTGGAGGTATTTGGTGGGTTGGGTGTGGGTGCGGGGGGGGAAAGGACCGACAACTACTTACAGGTATTTCTGTGTATCAAAGCTTCCACAATCCCCGACGGAAACAAAACCAGCGTAGAAAATGCACCAAAACTGACAAAGTGGATTTCAGAGTCTGGTCGTGCAGCCAGCAGCCAGCGGAGGAGGTAACGAGGCAGCGCGGTGGAAACAGGTGAGGCTTTGTTTTGGCCCCGAGTTTCTGAGGTAGATCCATATCAGGAATCCTCTCCCGCTCTGCATCGCGCTCTCTCTCCGAGGCGGATCGGTTTACGGCGTGGAGACTTGCTGTCGCCTCTCCGTCGGCTGACAGACAGGCGGGAGGGGAGGGAAGGCCGAGCAGGGACAAGAAGGAGAGGAACGAGAGAAAGAGAGAGAGAGAGAACATCTCAGTCGTGAAAACACAACAAGATGGTTCCAAAAACAAATTCAGATGAGATTAGATAAAAGTTTTTATGATCCCCTAGAGGGGAAACTGGGACAGCAGCAGAGAACTGGATCCTGATAAGATCCTGAGAGTAGTGCAAACAGAGAGCGTTGAAGATAATCCAACATGTACAAACAATGATAAACAGTAAACGAGCGCAACAAAAGACCGGCATAATACTGTGTACACGATGGGAAGACAACCCCAGAGATAACACGACCCAGGTATTAAAGATGAAGAGGATTTATGAACATGTCATCGAACGCTTATCACTTCACGTTAACGCTAACGTGTGTCCAGACTCGCAAAAAAAAGGTCATGACAACTAACAGAAATCAGATTAATCTAATCAGATTATCTATTGCAAAGTTGTGGACTTGCGCTATGCGTTCCTATTCCAACGTGTCACTTTAAATTGATATTGGTTATTTTAGCCATTTAGTCATCCAGGTATGTAGCGATCAGTGTCCCCTTTTTTATTTGTATTTGTCTTTTCTTCATCTGCCTGTGTCAACCCTCATGTTGTCCTCATGTTGTTTTCAAAATCAGAAATATGTTGTTGTTTTTTTTAATACAAATTACCCAAAAATTAGATGGATTCCATACAATGCATTTCGCACATACATTTCATGATCACTACCTTTATTGAATTTTTGATGTTTTATTCAAGTTTTAGCATTTACATTTTTTTTAAATGCTTTCAAAACTGTATTCTGACTAAACTTTGACTCTTTGAAGTCTCTGATTATCCATCATCAATCGTTCCTCTAATATTAGTCTAAATATTTCATAATTTCACTCAAAAATTTGGTATAATTTCCTAAAAAATTAGGATTATTGTCCATGAATTCCAAAAATAAGTGTAAACCTAGTGGTAATAACTTTGTGTTAGTGTTGTTTGGTGGTTGGGTAAAAAAAAAAGCATCAAAAACGTAAAAAGAAAGCAATAAAAACAGAGAAAAGCATCAAAAGTGTGGAAGAAAGCATCAAAAAGGTGTTAATTTTTAATTTTGACTCGGTAGGACAACAAGTGCACCGTCAACGGGTAGACAACACAAGGGTTAAGTGTGATTACCATGTGGGATACCATGTGTGTATATATTAGCCATATATATTTGTTGTTATATTGTGTTGATGTCCTGTCATGAGCGCACTGAAGCAAATCCCTAGCAACTTGCACCGAGTTGTATGGCAATAAAGTATTGAATCTTGAATCTCTCATGCTCATAATATTCAAAGACTAGATTCAGTCCAGTACAGCTGAGGCTGATGGGAATATCATTAGTTGTTAGAAAGTCACACTTCACTCCTGTTTTATCCATGTTACACTGGCTTCCGATCAAGTTCAGGATCCAATCTAAAGTTCTTGTTCTTACATATGTAAAGCATCGCATGGTCAGGCGCCTGTTTATATCTCGGACCTGCTCCATCCGTGCACTACTAAGACCGGCTACACACTGGCTGCGTGGCGGCTGCGTGGTGTTTTCTATGTCTTTGCACTCCAGAAACTTGTCTGACGCGGCACAGCTGCTGCTAGCCTTGTCTGTACACATGGATGTTTCCCATTTATAGTATACTACTGCAATCAAGCAGTATACTTCATGTTAAACATAAATATATACTGATCTGTTTACAGCAAAGACAACGTCGGCAGTATTGACGGCAAAATAGGATCCAGAATATTTCCTTCTGTATTGACAAATGACATTTATATATCTGCATTTATGTCAAAGCCTCGAGACTTCCAAACATGAAAATGTCATTTATTAAACGTATTTGCGTCAAAACGACTTTTAAACATCTTTTCCTATTATATTTTGCCTGGAAATGCTTAGGCGTCGGTTCTATTTCTAGCAGCTGACACGCTCACGCCACGCAGCCAGTGTGTAGCCGGCCTAAACAGGTCTCTCAGGTCTTCCAAGCAGGGACTACTGGGGGTCCCACGCACTCGTTTGAAAACTAAAGGGGACCGTTCCTCTGAAGTGGAACGCCCTTCCTGTTAACTTACGTTCTGCAGTCTCGGTCAACGCTTTTAGAAAGCAGCTGAAGACACACTGCTTTCAACTCGCTTTCGTCTCATGTTTGTAATTTTGGGTTTTTTAGTCTTTTAACCCTTGTGTTGTCTTCCCGTTCTTCTAACCTTTTTTTTTTGTTTTTGACGTTTGTTTTCGATTTTTTTAAAAGTTTGTTTTTGCTTTTTCCAACGTTTTAAATTGTTACATTTTTCTTTTACACATTTTCAGCGCTTATTTCTACGTCCTATATTTTCGGCTATAAAACAAAAATGTAAAACTTCATTGGTATTGTTTTTGGAAACTGTATTTTTTAACAGTTTGTTTTTGCTTTTTCCAACGTTTTAAATTGTTACATTTTTCTTCTACACATTTTCAGCGCTTATTTCTACGTCCTATATTTTCGGCTATAAAACAAAAATGTAAAACTTCATTGGTATTGTTTTTGGAAACTGTATTTTTTAACAAATGTCTATTGTGTGAAGCACTTCGTGACTCTGTCTGTAAAAGGTGCTATATCAAATAAATTATTATTATTTTTATTATTAGTTCTGCAGGTATTTTATAAGGCCGTAAAGTTGACATTAAAATTCTAAATTATAAGTTTGAATGCTTATTTTTTACATGTCTCTTCATTGTGTTTAAGCTTGGTATTTCTGCACAGTTGCAGATAAAGATTACATTAATATTATTAGTATTATACTATTTAAGACTGCCCTCCCCCCCGAAAAAACGCCCACATAAGCCGTTTGCAAAGTGTGCCGGAAGTTCGAGTCAATTGTAAAAAAAAATTAAAAAAAATTGTAAAGATTATTGGGTTACACTTTAGTTGAAGGTATCTACATAAGGATGACATGACACTGTCATGAACGTGTCATAAACATTATAAACAAGTCATAAACGTTTATGACATAACGCTTCTTTTAGTAAGTGTCATTCGGTTTTTGTCATGACAAGTTATGGTTATGGTTATGGTTAGAGTTATGGTTCATGTGTTCATGTGTTCATGACAGTGTCATGTCACTCTGATATAGATACCTTCAATTATTTTAATTCACTGTGTCTGTGAGATCTTGAAGGAAAAGCAATCAAATCAAATAATACGATCTAGAGCTCCGCACCTTTCTTCTTCCTCTTCTCTCTCGGCGACTAAAGGGGTGTTTGTTCGGGAGTTAATCCCTGACATGACGGCTGGTTTCTGCTCCGACACTGAAAGTAATCCAGTCCACCACACAAAGAGAGACGAGGGGGGGGAGGGGGAGTCAAAGGGGGGAGGGAGAGTCAGGGGGAGTCAGGGGGAGAGACATAAATCTGAACAGTTAGTGAGAGGTAGAGCAGGTTTGGATAATTAGTCACCTCATTTTCAATTAATTAACACAGAAACCTGCAGGTGTGTGTGTGTGTGTGTGTGTGTGTGTGTGTGTGTGTGTGTGTGTGTGTGTGTGTGTGTGTGTGTGTGTGAGCCGAAGTGTTTAACAAATGACATTTCTGTTCAGGCATGCTGCAGCCTCCTCCCTGCTGATACAAAAGAAACTTGAGAATCAATCACACCCTGTTACTACACTCACAATAACCGTCAAGTATTAAGGCTCTTAAGAGTTAAATATTTTTGAAAGTTTGAAAGGCTGTCCAGTTAGCTGTACATATACTTAGATCTTTTACTGAAGTAAGAGTAGAAATAAAAATTTACCTTTTCAGTTCCCTTCGTCTCTCTGAAGACGAGTTTGTGACCAAGAAGTACTCAGATCTTTCAGTTATGTTATAAAATGGAACATTTCCACATTAAAATGTCTAAAACGACTCAACCTGTGTTCTATATGTTGAATTGTGTACTTGCATTATCCCAAATGTTTCCAACAATGTTCAGACAGAGCAATCTGTGATTTTATTCGAGATAACACTCCGTAACATTTGCTCGCCTGTCGATGTCATGTCCCCTTTGTGCATGTCTGCCCGAAGCTGTCAGAAACTGACTTTTTTTATCCAGTTTTAAGCCACGTTTTTAACCCTATATTTGAACCAAATGAAGGATTTGAACCATCGGACGTCTGGACCTGAAGTTCCCAGAGAAAATAAGAGGAGCAAACGTTAGCGGCAGCTCCAACGGCGTCGGAGAAACTCCGATTTTGAACGTGAAGCAAAACAACGGTTTGAAGGGGAAGTTAAGATCAGGGGCGTCAAACTCAGTTTCCCAGAGTGCCACACTGGAAAATGAGACTCACATCAAGGGACAGACATGTAGAGTTTATTGACATGCTTTTATTTAAGAGAAAAAGTCAAATATTTTGACTGTATTATTGCATGTCTCATATAGTTTTCTCACTTACATTTTGGGCCTCATAAAGCCCCAAAAAAGTTCGGCGAAAAAAGTGCCTAAAGCATTGAAAGAAGTGCATAAACCGCTGGAAAAGGTGTCAAAAATGTTTTAAAAAAGCACCAAATACTTTGGAAAAAGCGACAAAAACTAGGTGGACTTAAATTTATTGTGAACCTAAATTGAAATGCGGGCCATATCAAAACCTGCGAGAGGCCGGATTTGGCCCTCGGGCCTCGAGTTTGACACGTGTTCTAGATTAAGAGACAAAAATGCTTGGGTAAAATATTTACAAATTGTATTTAAGTAATCCATTGGTGTCTGTAATGTTTGTCTGAAAAAATGTTTTACCGATTTTAATCGGCGAATCCGTTTGTTTTGGAGAGGAGGAGACCTCTGCGGATAAAAAGCTCCTGAACGTGGCTGGGTTAGCTCAGTTGGTAGAGCAGGCGCACATATACAGAGGACGCAGCGGCCGTGGGTTTGACTCCGACCTGCAGCCCTTTGCTGCATGTCACTCCCTCTTTCTCCCCTTTCATGTCTTCAGCTGTCCTGTGAAAATAAAGGCCTAAAAATGCAACAAAAAAACAATCTTAAAAACCTCCTGAACGATGAATACTGAAGGAATCCTAACCGGGAGAAACTGACTGCTATGAGGACTACAACTCCCATGATCCCACGCTGCTTCAACATGGCAACAAACTGCGTCTTAGAACAAAGTTCCTATTTTAAAAAAAAAATTAAAAAAGGGGAAAAAAAATTAAAAAGGGGAGGAAAGGAAAAAAAAGGGGGGAGAGGAGGAGAACATAGTGCCTAATTTTAAGAAAAATCTTAGAAAACTGGGAACATAGGGCTTAATTTTAAGAAAAATCTTAGAAATGTGGGAGCATAGGGCCTAATTTTAAGAAAAATCTTAGAAATATAGGAACATAGGGCCTAATTTTAAGAAAAATCTTAGAAATGTGGGAACATAGGGCCTAATTTTAAGAAAAATCTTAGAAATGTGGGAACATAGGGTCTAATTTTCAGTTAAAAATAAATTCTTAGAAATGTCGGACCATTGGGCTGTGGGAACATAGGGCTGACCCCGACAAATCAACCTCTTATAAATATTGGGGGTGGTGGGACATATCCCGTGCCTCCCCCACGAAATCTACGCCTATGTCCAAAACAACACAACGAAAAATCCCATTTTTATACGTTAATCTACTGTTAACCTGTAGCTTTGTTTATGTGAATTTCTAGTCAATTATTCTAGAAACTTGTTTGACTGTAAGTCTAACCGTCTCGGTTCCTTCCGCTGAAAACTCACCGCCTGACAGGCCGTCATCTTGTCGGCTTCTTTCTCCGCTGATGTACATACTTGTCAGGACATCTTCCAGCTGCTAAAACCAGCATGTCCTCCAGCGCTGGCACTGGTCCCAGTATGTCAGAGCACACAGAGGCCGGATGAAGACAGCCGCTCCAGGCAGAGTGACACTGATACTGTGAGCTGCCTCCTCTTTCAGCTCCAGTTAACTAGAGCAGAAACCTGCAAAAACCAATGATGCTTCTCCACTTTGCAATGTTTGAAATGTAGGCTTATTTTAGCTTTAGCAACCTTGACATCCTTTAGCTACTTTAGCTTTGGCTACCTTATATCCTTTATCTTTTGAAGCTTTAGCCACTCAATGTTCTTACGTATATGGTGCCCTTTATCTACTTCAGCTTTAGCTGTCAAACATCATTTAGCTACTTAGGTTTAGATACCTGATCCCTCTACTTTATATTAGATGTCCTTCGCTATTTTAGCTTTAGCTACTTAATACCCTCTCACTCATTTAGCTTTAGCTACCTCGTGTCTTTTAGAGTTACCTCAGCTCTAGTAGGCCTAACTTATTGCCCTTTGGCTTGCATGCTACGTTATAACCTATAACTACTTTAGCTCAGTATTACTTAAACCTACATTGTGTAATTTTTTTAGTTGATTCTTAGCAAAAAAAACAACTTTGTTCTTTCACAAATATGTCCTCATTCATGTATATTTACTTCCACCAACTAATCAAAGTATTTTCATAAGTGCAGAATCTGCCATTCAGAATCATTCAGAATACATACGAGCGACTCGCTCGAATGACGAGCGCCATGTAGCGCCTCCATCTTTAAAATACGATAGCCAAAGAGGGACATACCTCCACATTTCCATAGACAGTAAATCAAATGGACCACCAGTTCCCCTGTCTCTGGACGGAGACCAGTGAAGGATATTAGAAGTCACTTTTCCGGTGATGGTGTAACAGAGTTAAAAATGTAGTGTATTGTTAGTATATGATTTTCGCCAAAAATGAACAGCCTTGTTTAATAGTTGTGAATGGAGCCACCTTTGGCCGTATGGTGTACTACAGATCTTCTGCGTGTAGTCTCGCGTTACTTCCCTACCCGATCAGAGAAACTGTATACTTTTGATCGGGTAGGTTCAATGTACAAAGTACTTCACCCAGTATATCAGTTTTCTAAAAGTAAATTGACGTTTAGGTTGATAAGTTCACTGTATCTAATGTGTTATATTATTCCCATGCACTGTAACGATCGTACTGCATTTTGCATGGTTTGACAGAAAGTTTGTTAATGTTCTTTTTGACCGTGAGTTTCTGTGTACTGAGGCCAAAGTAGCTAACGTGGCTAGTCCTAAACTCCACTAGTCACGTCCATACATTGGAAGCAATATTACTCCGTGTCCATCATGTGTGTAGGTTTAATCTCAGTATAGTTTCGGTATATGTATGAGACAACAGTGTATGTTAAGCGAGTATTCCCGAACGTTAATTAGTTGTTGTTCCATGTGTGTTAACATTATGTCTAGCGTGCCTTGCTTGCTAGCAAGCACTGATAGTGTACAATGGGATATTGACGTAATACATGTAGCCTATGTTACGCAATGCATTCTTTATATTTTGCTTGTGCAGATGCTGTAAATGTGTACACCAAAGTCTGAAGACAATGTTCTTATTTATTTTCCAAAGGTATGTGGCTCTATAATGTAATTAGGTTTTAATGAAGTGCTGTAACTTTATGCACTTAGGCTGCAGTTATGCCATTCTATAAGAGAAGTTTAAAAGTTATGATTCAGATGATGTTTTTTTTGTATGCATCTTCTATTGCTGAAAGAGTGATTATCAGAGAAGCTGTATACTTTTGATGGGATGCTGTAAATGTGTACACCAAAGTCGGAAGACAATGTTCTGATTTATTTTCCAAAGGAAAAATAAAGAAGAAAAATACAACATTTCGCCTCTGTTCCCCTGATGCTTGACCATCGTTACAATGACTGAGCGTTACTGAGCAGCCTCCAACTGAGCTTGAAGACGTAGATGTGACGTGAGCAACCTGTCTGAAAGTGTGAAGTCTTCTGGTAGCTGTGCCGAGAGAAATCTCAATCATTCCCAATCTTACAGAGACGGAGAGCGTAGGTATATGTAAGGAGATAACATAGGCACAGGCTAATTACTGATCACTAACATGCTAGTTAACATTAGTCATTAAACCTAAACAGCTAATGGAAGTCCAAACTGCCTGAGAGCTTCTCCTGTACTATACGGTAATTCCTCTACTGTGTGACAGTAAGTCTCGTGGTTATGACCCAATCGTTAGCCTATTGTTATAAAAGCGTCTGCTACGGAGCCATAACGTGAGGTACAAGGTAATGGAGCCTTTTATACATTGTCGTGTTTCTTTAGAAATAAACAACGAACAAATAGAGTCTTTAAACTCTTCAGATGTAAAGTTATTCTCTGTCAAAGTGACGTCAGAATGAATGGGGGTCAATGGGATGCTAACGGGAGGTGATGGCTTGTTAGCATCAAAATGGCGCCATAGGAGCTACGCATTGTGGAGAGAGGCTTCCCCCCCTGTGCATTTCGCCCTCTTACACTCGACGAATGCCAGGGGGAGATTACTCGCCAGGGAAGCGAAAAAGAGAATTAAAACGACAACGCGACAGGCAAAGCAAACAAGACCAAAGTTAATATTGGAGTGGCTAGAACAGCTGCGCGTAAACGATGGAGATACTAAGAGCTAATTTCGGGTTCGGCCACCGTAGGAGGAGGGGCTAGAAAGTAATATTCAGTTGGTTGTCATATACACTTTCACTGCTAGATGGGAGAAATTCTTACACAATGTGGATTAAAGCTTAAACTTCTGGAAAATCATTTGATACCTTTTTGATAGCTACCTGATGCCTTTTAGCTACATTATATTTTGCTAAACAATTTCAGCTTTAAACTAACGTTACCTAACATAGCTTTAGCTATTAGCCTATGGTAGCTTAAGCTTCTCAATGCCCTTTAGCTACTTTAGCTTGCTACGTCATATCCTTTAGCCACTTTAGCTGCCTGGCTACTTTAGCTTTAGTTAACTGATGAGTCAGGGGCACTTAAGCTTTAGCTATCTACAATATTTTTCCACTTTAGCTTTGGTACTTTAGCTACCTGATGTCTTTGAGCTACATTATATTTAGGTATCTGAGGTCCTTAAACAATTTCAGCTCTCGCTGCTTACAGCTGCTTAGCTTTAGCTACGCAATATCTTTAGCTACCTTAGTTGTAGCTACCTAACATCCTTTAGCTACCTAATACCTTTTAACTACTTGATATACTAACTACTTTAGTTTTAGATACTGATACACAGTAACAGGAAAAAAAGAATTATACGAGCCATTGCTAGCCATAATTGTAGTCTCCTTCTCTGTAGTCGAACCAGCAATTCATGCTAATTCCTGTAAAATATAAACACACACTGATCATTAATTACAGAAATCTACCTGCGTCCCGCAGGTTGTTCTCGGTACATACATAGTACAGGCATGTTTTGGGATATTTTAAACGCCTCAGATCTACATTTACAGATTGACCTTTTATATGCAGATAAATCGATTCTTCAGTGCTGCTTGGTTTCCGATAAGAAGAGTCTTCCAATGGTTTTATTTAATAGACAAAGAGAGGAAGAGAGAGAGAGAGAGAGAGATCCCATTGGTCCCATCATCTGTGTTAAGTGCAGGTCGGTTCATCTCCAGCTGATCATCTTACAAAGAGAAAGAGGGAACCACAAATCTGCCCACTTGGTAAGAAAGAAAGCCCTTTGAATTCAGCACAACATTCTTTTATAAATTAGCCTGTTAGCATCATTATCATCATTATTATGACACTGTGGTTGCCTCATGAGTCAACTGAGGGAAAATAAGAATGACCCAGAATGTGTGTTTACTAGATGAAAACACAGCTTTTAGATTCTACGTTCACACCAAAGTCTGGTCATATTTTTCTCATTTTTGTGTGTGAGTGACTTTTAACAATTGGGAGCTTTATAATTTTGCAGCTCTTAAAGTCAGCGGCAGCTTGGACATGTGGACACGCACACACACACACACACACACACAAACACACTCAGAGAGAGAGAGAGAGCGAGAGCCACACACAAACACACACAGACACACACACACAGAGAGAGAGAAAGAGACACACAAACACACACACATTCAGAGAGCGAGAGAGAGAGAGAGACACACACACTCAGAGAGAGAGAGAGAGAGAGAGACACACACACACACTCACTCAGAGAGAGAGCGAGAGAGCCACACACAAACACACACAGACACACACACTCAGAGACACACAAACACACACACACACACTCAGAGAGAGAGAGACACACACACTCAGAGAGAGAGAGAGGGAGACACACACAGACACACAGACACACACACAGAGAGAGAGAGACACACACACACATACACACACACACACACACACAATCACACA
>NC_053131.1:33272731-33282731 GCF_010015445.1 Perca fluviatilis
CATTCCCCCTGCTCTAGTGTTTCCCCTCTCATTCCCCTGCTCTAGTGTTTCTCCCTCTCATTCCCCCTGCTCTGGTGTTCCCCCCTCTCATTCCCCCCTGCCCTAGTGTTTCCCCTCCATTCCCCCTGCTCTAGTGTTTCCCCCTCATTCCCCCTGCCTCTAGTGTTTCCCCTCTCATTCCCCCTGCTCTAGTGTTTCTCCCTCTCATTCCCCCTGCTCCAGGTGTTCCCCTCTCCCCCTGCTCTGGTGTTTCCTCTCCTCATTCCCCCCTGCTCTGGTGTGTTCCCCTCTTCATTCCCCCTGCTCTGGTGTTTCCCCCTCTCATTCCCCCTGCTCTGGTGTTTCCTCCTCTTATTCCCCCTGCTCTGGTGTTCCCCCTCTCATTCCCCCTGCTCTGGTGTTTCCCTCTCATTCCCCCTGCTCTGGTGTTTCCTCCATTCCCCCGCCTCTGGTGTTTCCCCTCCTCATTCCCCCTGCTCTGGGTGTTCCCTTCCTCATTCCCCCTGCCTGGTTGTTCCCCCTCTCATTCCCCCTGCTCTGGTGTTCCCCCTCCCATTCCCCCTGTCGTGTTTCCCTCCCCATTCCCCTGCTCTTGTGTTTCCCCTGCTCTGGTGTTCCCTCCTCATTCCCCTGCTCTGGTGTTCCCCTCTCATTCCCCTGCTCTGGTGTTTCCCTCCTCATTCCCCTGCTCTGGTGTGTTCCCCCTCTCATTCCCCCTGCTCTTGTGTTTCCCCTCTCATTCCCCCTGCTCTGGTGTTCCCCCCTCTCATTCCCCCTGCTCTGGCCCTAAAACCGGAGACATTTGGAAACACTTCTGATGTAAATAATCAACTGTAAGTTAAAATATTTTCCCCATTTACTTGTAGTGTCTCCCTTTAACATGGGCTCTAATGGGAAATTGGCAGCACCAATTTTAGTATTTCTCAATACTTTCCACCACTTGGATCTCTTGGGACTTTTAGAGGAGACTTTTTTTAAGAAGGCTAATACACATTTGTCAGTTTTTTCGTTGCAATTTGTGGAAGATTTACCCCTTTTTTCTCACAAAATGCTTCTATTATGTATGTTTTATAATATAAAACTATGTATAAAGAGACACCGGTGCTGTGCGTGGAGGTGTAACGGCCTCTAATAAGATATCAGTGTGCTGTGAAGACATGAATTTTCTAGAAGATCCAGCGCCCATCGAATGACAACTTGCAGAAACTATAATGTGAAAAGCAACTGTCACTCAGACACGTGCACACAGACATCAAAAGGGGCTCGAGCCCAAAACTAAATTACAACTGTGGATTACGTTCTACGGACAATTTCTGTTAAAATATACAGACACGCAACTGTTAAAACAGATATTTCTTGGAGTGTAGCATGATTGATTAGAGAAATGTTATAGAGGAGACTTTTTTGAAGAAGGCTAATACACATATTTTTCTTAATGGTTATGTCTGTTCTAATTTATATTTATATATATATATATATATATATATATATATATATATATATATATATATACAGTACAGGCCAAAAGTTTGGACACACCTTCTCATTCAATGTGTTTCCTTTTTATTTTCATGACTATTTACACAGTAGATTCTCACTGAAGGCATCAAAACAAAAAACAAAAAAGTGTGAAATAACTGAAAACATGTCTTATATTTTAGATTCTTCAAAGTAGCCACCCTTTGCTTTTTTTAGTAACTCTGCAAACCCTTGGTGTTCTCTCAATGAGCTTCATGAGGTAGTCACCTGAAATGGTTTTACCTTCACAGGTGTGCTTTGTCAGGGTTCATTAGTGGAAGTTTTTCCCTTATTAATAAAAAAAGCAAAGGGTGGCTACTTTGAAGAATCTAAAATATAAGACATGTTTTCAGTTATTTCACACTTTTTGTTAAGTACATAATTCCATATGTGTTCATTCATAGTTTTGATGCCTTCAGTGAGAATCTACAATGTAAATAGTCATGAAAATAAAAAGGAAACGCATTTGAATGAGAAGGTGTGTCCTAACTTTGGCCTGTACTGTATATATATATATATATATATATATATATTTTTTTTTTACATTATACCCTGTTGATTTGCTTTGTTGTAGGCTGTGTGTTGTGTTTTTGTCTCTTTGTATTTAATAAAAGGCTTTTTTAACATCGAAGGCAGGGGACTACAGATAAAAAATAGCCTTTTGTCTAATTATGGCTTTTTTTAACCCATGGGAAATCATGTGTTTTATTAATTCGCGCTGTCCCCTTTCATAAATGAACTAAACTCAAACTCAAGTCAGTTTTTTCTTGCAATTTGTAGAAGATTTACCCCTTTTTTTTTTTTTACACAAAATGCTTCTATTATGTATGTTTTACAATGTAAAACTATGTATAAAGAGACGCCGGTGCTGTGCGTGGAGGTGTAACGGCCTCTAATAAGATATCAGTGTGCTGTGAAGACATGAAATGGTGCGGTGAGCAGATGAAAAAGGAAGTGCTCGCCGCTGATCTGTCCCTCGTCGACGCTCCATTCACGGAGAGCAGCGGAGCGCGCCGAGATCAGCGGGCTTTTTAAAAAAAAACGCACAAAGATCACACCGGGTTTAAGAAAATATTATTATGTCTTGTAATTGGCAGGACTGAAGCGGGGCAAGGAAGACAAGGAAGGAAGGAAAGGAGGAAGGAGGAAGGACGGGGGGGCAAATTGAACCGACACCACTTTGCACTTTGACAATCGGATTTGGTGAGTTTGTTTAACCCGACAGGCCCTCACCGAGCCGCCTGCTTTTACACACTCATTAAAACGATTATTCACGAGCCGTCGAGTGTTTTCTTGCTCATTCACATGACCCCCCTCCCCACACACACACACACACACACACACACACACACACAGAGACAGACATACATGCACACACACACACAAACACAGACATACTCGCACACACACACAGACATACATGCACACACACACACACACACACACACACACACACACACAGACATACATGCACACAGACACACACACACACACACACACACACACACACACAGACATACATGCACACACACACACACACACACACACACACACACACACACACACACATACATGCACACACACACACACACGCATAGTCATACATGCACACAGACACACACACACATATATACTTGCCCACCCACACACACACACACACACACACACATACACACACACACACACACACACACACAAACAGACATACTTGCACACATACAGACATACAGGCACACACACACACACGCATAGTCATACATGCACACACACACACATACATACCTACACACACACACACACACACACAAACATACTTTCACACACACACAGACATACATGCACACACACACACACAGACATACATGCACACACACACACACACAGACACACTTGCACACACACATAGACATACATGCACACACACACACACACACACACACACACACACACACACCACCAACCACCAGCTACCCCTCCCAAAACCTACCAACACACACTCTTACTTTTCACAGTAAAGTCCCATTTTCCAGTAGTTAGTTCAGCGGGCCTGCACTGATACCAGCACTTCTGATTTCCGTCTGCATGAGTAACCTTCCGTTGTTATCAACAGTATTATTAATTGGCTGATTCTGTTTTTACAGAAATTGGCTACATGGAAAAAAATTAAATGAATAATAAATCTGTAAAATAACACCGAAAAGTTCCGGCAGCTCATTTACACGTTATTTTTGTGTTTTGTGTGTAGCTAGAGATAAAATACAGAACATTTTTTGTTAGGCCTATTATATAAAATTCTCTCATACAAAGCTGCTGAGTTAGTACACTTGAAAAAAATTGCGAGAAACGTTGCCCCAAATGTCGCCAAAAATGACAAAAAACCCTCATTAAAAACGACAAACGAAAAAGCGATGTGGATTTTCCTCGCTCTCCCAAACCCCTCCGTGGCCGACAACAGTTTTCGGAGCACAAATTCAACATTTTGAAATGTAAAAAAACAACAACAAAACATGTGGTTTCATGTACTGTGCGCACACAATGAAATATTCAACTGGTACCATATCAATTTTTGTCAAAACTGAATGCTGTGTGAGTCGAGTGCAGATGTGACACTGCATGAAAAGTGGGATTTTCGTGCCCGTAATTTTCAGCAGTTAACCACAATTTTGCAGCTGTGGAACATTAAATATTTTCGAACTTGGTCTGGCACACTACCAACGCCACGCTGTGATGTGCCGACAAGTTGTCAGAAATGAGTAGCACGCACAGTTAGGACACACTTTCTCATTCAAGTTTCCTTTATTTTCAATTATTTACATTGTAGATTTTCACTGAAGGCATCAAAACTATGAATGAACACATATGTATGTACTACAATAGGTTTGAAAAAACAATATCTGATATTTTAGATTCTTTTTCAGTGCGCCACCCTTTGCTTTTTTATTAAAGGGAAAAACTTCCACTAATGAACCTTGACAAAGCACACCGTGAAGGTAAAACCATTTCAGGTGACTACCCCATGAAGCTCATTGAGAGAACACCAAGGGTTTGCAGAGTTATCAAAAAGCAAAGGGTGGCTACTTTGAAGAATCTAAAATATAAGACATGTTTTCAGTTATTTCACACTTTTTTATTAAGTACATAATTCCATATGTGTTAATTCATAGTTTAAATGCTTTCAGTGAGAATCTACAATGTAAATAGTCATGAAAATAAAGGAACACATTGAATGAGAAGGTGTGTCCAAACTTTTGGCCTGTACTGTACGCGGAGATGGGCTGCAGATGTGAGAGGCGCAGATCTCTTTTGCCGTTACAGACCGTTGTGTGTGTCTGTGTGTGTTGTGTGTGTTTGTGTGTCTGTGTGTGTGTATGTGTGTGTGTGTGTGTCTTTGTGTGGGTCTGTGTGTGTGTGTGTGTGTGTGTCTTTGTGTGTTTGAGCGTGTCTGTGTGTGTGTGTGTATGTCTGTGTGTGTGTCTGTGTATGTGTGGGTTCTGTGTGTGTCTGTGTATGTTTGTGTGTCTGTATGTGTGTGTCTGTATGTGTGTGTGTGTGTGTGTGTGTGTGTTTGTGTGTTTGTGTGTTTGTGTGTGTGTGTGTGTGTGTGTGTGTGTGTGTGTGTCTTTGTGTGTTTGAGCGTGTCTGTGTATGTGTCTGTGTGTGTGTGTGTGTCTGTGTATGTCTGTGTGTGTGTGTATGTGTCTGTGTGTGTGTATGTGTGTGTTTGTGTATGTGTGTGTGTTGTGTGTGTGTGTGTGTGTGTGTGTGTGTGTGTGTGGGTGTGTGGTGTGTGTGTGTCTGTGCCTGTGTCTGTGTATGTGTGTGTGTGTGTGTGTGTGTGTATGTGTCTGTGTGTGTGTGTGTGTGTGTTGTGTCTGTGTGTGTGTGTGTGTGTATGTGTCTGTGTCTGTGTATGTGTGTGTGTGTGTGTGTGTGTGTGTATGTGTCTGTGTGTGTGTATGTGTGTGTGTATGTCTGTGTGTGTCAGCCCTCATCTGGACCAATCAAATCCAGATTAGCTGTTTAAAGCAGAAAAGAAAAACGGAGCGGCCAACATTCCCGTTCCTAATCGTGGTTGATCGACAGCCGGTCTGACGAGGCTGAAGAAAATAATGGAGACTTTACACACACACAGTCTCACTATACACTAATCCTAATTATTTTTCGGCATTTATATCCCGCTCTTTGGCCTCAAAATCAGCTTTTTTTCCACTCTGAGGTCACATAGCAGCAGCCGGTTTAACTGACCACTAAGTCCAGTTAAACACCAGCGAAACCAGTTTAAATCAGAGCTCCGAATGTGTCTGTGGGACACGATCGGTTCTCATGACCCAGCACCTGGGACTCACTGAGACCGTATCCATCTCTGACGGGACATCGGAGCAGTTTTAAGCTGCAAATATCAACAGAAGTCCGGTTTAAGAATGGCTGCTTGTTGCTGTTTCCTCACACTGTTTTTGATCTCACTGGAAAGTTGTACAGATTTAACCCTTAAGTTGTCCTCTGGTCGACCATGCGCCCTGTTGTCCTTCTGGGTCAAAATTAACACTTTTTTAAAAACTGTTTTTTAAAATAATATATTTTTGACACATTTTCTGACATTTTTGTCATTTTTTTCGTCACTTTTTACAATGTTTTTGTCACTTCTTTCCATGTTTTCGATGCTATTTTTCACTAACACCAACTTATTGGCACTAGTTTTACACGTATTTTTGGAATTCATGGTCAGTAAATCTCATTTTTGGGAGAATATACCTAAATTTGAAATTATTTTTTTAGAATTTTGACTAATATTAGAGGAATTTATGTTGGTGGAGAATCACAGACGTGTGGATGTCAAAGTTTAAGTCAGGTTTTGAAGCCATTTACATTTTTTCAAATGCTATAAAACTGAATACCCACAATTCAACGAAAGTAGTAATCAGCTACTTGCAATTGTACTCAATTTTTTTGACTAATTTGGTTAAAAAGAAACCCATATTTCTGATATAGAAGTTTTGAGAACGGATCAAATTTGACCCGAGGACCACATAAGGGGTTAAATCAGAATAAAGTTATTTTTACTGCCAATATGGACTCACACAGGCTGCTATTTTTCACATAATAGAAGTAAAATATTAACCGAAAACAGCAGCAACAACATTAGCCCCGTTTCTATTCAGCTCTCGAGTGAATGTTAAGCGAACTTTAGAAATGTTGCAAAAAAAGAAATGTGAATCAAGTGCGTTACCATCAACTAGTCTGGAACGAATAAACTTGGCTACAGTCATAGACTGTAAATATTAATGGACAGAGCATGTGTGACATCACCCATTGGTCAGTGGAGATCTGCTATGAGTCGTTGAGTTTGCCGTTACGGGCGGATGTGACGATTTTAGACGAGAGGGAGGAGGGAGGAGAGAGGGAGGAGGGAGGGAGGAGAGAGGGAGGAGCCATACACTGTTGGGCCCTATCTGACTGGGACGTTAGCTGAGAGTTGGCAACCCTGCTTACACTCTACGTTAACGTTACACACTTTCACCGGCAATCTAGATGCAACTGCTGCTGAAAGCTAGCCTACATAATTCGAGGTAAGATTTAGCTTCGCTAGGTTTTAAATATATCTTTGTCCCATAGTTATATTATATATTAGACAGGCCGCGAACTGTCAATCACATCATAGCCACGCCCTAAAACACCCCCTGCTTTATCATCGATTTTAAAATCAACGAGACCATAATTCTGTGTTGCAGAATACTTCAAACTAGCGATTGAGACCATAAACTCATTATGAAAATGGTTACTGAGGTAATAAATCAAGTGAGAGAAGTGGGTCACTTTCTCATAGACTTCTACAGAAACCGAACTCTTTTGCAACTGCATGTGTCGCCCCCTGCAGGAATTCAGATAGTATGCAGGTTTAAGGCACTTCTGCATTTGCAGCACTTTGCCGAACCGGATGCATTGTCCATTAATATTAACAGTCTATGGCTACAGCGTAGATTTGATATAAGTTTGCGCTATTTATAGGCTACGCATAGTCTGTCCTCCCCCCCAAAAAAATGCCCATATAACAACATATATAACATCTGATATCTGTGCACTCATTGGGGATCGAACTTAGAGAGAAATGATTTGTCGTGAGATGTCAGGAGAGTGCAGACCGTTTTTTTATTTGTTCTAAGCTTTGGATTTTACAGCCAAGCTCGTGAATTAAGAGATGAATCTAAAATAACGCTGGGGTTTGAACAACATAACAAAACATGTAGGGAGACATGTGTTAGTAATGTGGCCGGAGGGGAGTCACTCAAAGAGAGACATGAAACTGAAATATAAGTCTGAGTCAGAGCCTCAGGGCCCGCAGAGCCAAACGTTCACGGAGTTTCTGGTTCAAATGTTGATTTGTGAATGTGGGAATATTTACTAGTAAGTAGAATACCACCAGAGGTGAGAAAGTTTGGCTTATTTCTATATTTTTCTTACAGAGAGGCAAAGTCTTTGCTCTTCTGAGGTTTATCTACGGCAGCGAGAGACAAATACATTTTAGATACCCTTTGAATTGATCTGTTTCATCTTTGGCGTTTGTTATTTGCAAATAGTTTCCTTTAGCGTCATATTTAGACGCGCTTGGTCGGAACGCTTGGCGTCACTTTTTGACGCTTTGGGTCGGGACGTACGTTTAACTGACATGCGGCACAAGAACGGGACAGTTAGGTTTAGGGAAAGATGGTGAGGGCGTTACTAAATGTACATTTTACATACTACATACATACTACTCTCTACTGCTGTCTCTCTACATACTACTCTCTACTGTTGTCTCTCTACATACTACTCTCTACTGCTGTCTCTCTACATACTACTCTCAACTGCCTTCTCTCTACTGCTGTCTCTCTACATACTACTCTCTACTGCTGTCTCTCTACATACTACTCTCTACTGTTGTCTCTCTACATACTACTCTCTACTGCCTTCTCTCTACATACTACTCTCTACTGCTGTCTCTCTACATACTACTCTCTACTGCTGTCTCTCTACATACTACTCTCTACTGCTGTCTCTACATAATACTCTCTACTGCTGTCTCTCTACATACCACTTCTACTGCTGTCTCTACATAATACCTCTACTAATCTGTCTCTACATACTCACTCTCACTGCTGTCTCTCTACATACTCACTCTCTACTGCTGTCTCTCTACATACCACTCTCTACTGCTGTCTCTACATAATACTCTCTACTGCTGTCTCTACATACTACTCTCTACTGCTGTCTCTCTACATACTACTCTCTACTGCTGTCTCTCTACATACTACTCTCTACTGCTGTCTCTACATAATACTCTCTACTGTTGTCTCTCTACCTACTACTCTCTACTGTTGTCTCTCTACTGTTGTCTCTCTACTGTTGTCTCTCTACTGTTGTATCTCCACATTCTACTCTCTACTGTTGTCTCTCTACATAGTACTCTCTACTTTTATCTCTACATACTACTCTCTACTGTAGTGTCTCTACATACTACTCTCTACTGTTGTATCTCCACATTCTACTCTCTACTGTTGTCTCTCTACATAGTACTCTCTACTTTTATCTCTACATACTACTCTCTACTGTAGTGTCTCTACATACTACTCTCTACTGCTGTCTCTCTACATACTACTCTCTACTGCTGTCTCTACATACTACTCTCTACTGTTGTCTCTCTACATACTACTCTTTACTGTTGTCTCTCTACTGTTGTCTCTCTACATACTACTCTCTACTGTTGTCTCTCTACATACTACTCTCTACTGTTGTCTCTGTTAATACTACGTCATCTTACAGCGCCACATAGCTGCTGCTATGCCCAGTTCGTTCCATAAAAGGGGATTTGTACGTCGGTTTCTGACGCTGAGAAACACGGACCAAGCGTCAGTATTTTACGAGTTGCGAGTGAGAACAGGTTGTAGAAAACCAACATGGCTCGGTTCAAAATTATGTTTCAAAACAAAACTCCTTTATCTCTCTCATCATCATGATTTTGACATGAGATGATTTACTGCCGCTGTACTTCACAGAGCTGTTTGTTCATAAAAAAAAAGAGACTGAAGTCCCACCTGTCACTGGATTGATTCTTTTAGCTTTTATGGGTTTATATTTACATGTTTGTTCATTCAGGAGGAAAGCTGCAAGAGGACTTCCTGAAACTGTGCACATTTAATATTTACAGACTATAACATTATTCATATTGTGTATACTATAGGGCTGTCAAACGATTAATTTTTTTCAATCGCGATTAATCGCTGAATTTCTATAGTTATTGCGATTAATCGCATGTTTTATCACATCATTAAAATTCTATTATTTTGCATTTCAGAACTGATTTTAAGCACATATTAACAATGGAAAGAAATTCTTACCAGTGTATCTTGATTGGGAATCAAACGAATGCAAAGAAAGTTACTTTATGAACTTGATTTTAAGATTTGTATTTGTTTATTATTTATTTATTTATATATATATACATACA
>NC_053131.1:33285231-33317731 GCF_010015445.1 Perca fluviatilis
TAATAAAAAAAAGCAAAGGGTGGCTACTTTGAAGAATCTAAAATATAAGACATGTTTTCAGTTATTTCACACTTTTTTGTTAAGTACATAATTCCATATGTGTTCATTCATAGTTTTGATGCCTTCAGTGAGAATCTACAATTTAAATAGTCATGAAAGTAAAAAGGAAATGCATTGAAGAACTATATATATAAATATATATATATATATATATATATATATATATATATATATATATATATATAAATAACCAAATCTTAACCCTCAAACAGCCCTTTAAACTTATGGGGTCCAGCATTTTGGCCCCCCAAAGCTGTCGGGACCCCACAAGTATACTGGACTCCCGGTTTTTGGACCCCACGAATGTAGTTAAACGAGAACACACACGCATGCACGCCACACACACACACACACACACACACACACACACACACACAGTTTAAACGCAGGAACGATTCAGGAAGGAGAAGAAGAGAGGATGGATAGTAAGGAGGAAGTAAGAAGAGGGATTAATGCAAAGGAGATTAGGACACAAACAAAGAAAGGGGACAAAAGGAGAGGAAGGAATAGATAGAACAAGAGAAACAGAAAGATTTTGGGAAGAGAAGAAAAGAGGACGTCACTTCGGCATGTTTCCATGTTCTCTGACAAATTCAAAGACTTAAAGATAATTAAATGAATCAAAAACAGCATCCACAGATGAACTAATAGCGCAAATAATCGCCAACTTCATAACTGAAATGATCAACCCTAAACTTTTGGCATTATTCCTGCTTTTCCAGTTTAGTTTAATGTAGTTTAATTCTTTTGGCCATCTTTAACTCACAACAGTCAAACATACATAGAGACAGGAAACAAACCAGACCGAAAAGGTGTAGGCTGAAGGCGGAGCTTATTACACCTACCCCTTTTTTACATAAAAGTATATTTTTCATACAAAAATGAAAGTTACAGAAACTAAATATACACTATATATACCCCAGTACAACACAAGAAGTCCAATACATTTTGTGCACCTTCTGGTATTCACACTTCTGTTTTATATTTGTTAATCACCTTATATTTAAATAATTTCTTTAATCGCTTGATTGTGTTGCAGTTTTTTCAAGTCAAGAAAGTCGCCTGCTCTTGTTTCTCTGCCCCTGAAGTGAACCAGAGACCCTAGGCTAGCTGACCTTTGACCCCAGAGGGTTTAACCCTACGACAGCCAATCACCGCCTGAAGCTTCCCCGTTAGAGAGAGAGAGAGAGAGGGATTAAAAACCAGTTAACATCTCCGTCAACTCCTCGTACACATTTCCGACATATTCTTGGGATCAAATTGTTTTTTTGTTCAGTTTGGGTCCTGTTTTGGATTTAAAGTAACATTAGATTTTATTTGTACTTACTTTAAATCTGAATGAGTACAAACCGTGTTATATATTTGATGAAAAAATGGGTCATTTTGGTGCAAATAAACTAATTTCTCATAAAAATTAAAACACAGGACTTTCAGGAGTGTTTTAATCCAAATTTAACTAGTCGTTTTGGTGCTTAAACTTAATCTTCTTCGCCGCATAACGCTCACCTCTTTCTTGCCTAAACTTAACCCTGCTGTTTTCCTGTTTTTTTAAGTTTCTATATCAAAAATATGGGTTTTTCTTAACAACCAAATTGGCCCAAAATAACATGGATGCGTGCACGTTCGTTGTATGGAACCCAGACAACATTTACATCCATGTTCTTCTCTGGTAAGATTAATGATTACTTCCATTGAATGTTATTAACCCCTAGGTCCTTTAAGTTAAGGAAAAGGTCGTGGGTGGGCTGGACAAAGACGGTTTGCGTTTAGGAAAAGAAGAACGGGACGCTTGGGTTTAGGAATCCTGACAGGTGGGACACAATCCCCGTTCTCCTGGGTGAAAGTCCTGAGTTGTTTGACCCATCCTCCCCCCCAACCAACCTCCCTAAGCGGAATTTCGGCCTCACATACTACTCGCTAGCGTTGTCGCTCCCAATGCTACGTCATGCTACCAGCTGCGTGGCGTTTTCTACGTCTTTACACACCAGAAAGGTGTCTGACGCGGCGCCGCTGCTGCTGCTAGCCTCGTCTGGACACATGGATGTTTCCCATTTATAAAATGAAATACCATGTTAAACATAAATACACACTGATCTGATTACAGCAAAGACAACGTCAGCAGTATTGACGGCAAAATAGGCTCCAGGATATTTCCTTCTGGATTGACAAGGTGCAATATTTGAAAATTACAATTATTATTAAAATTACACGTATATATCTGCATTTATATCAAAACTTCGAGACTTTCAAACATCAACATGTCATTTATTAATATGTATTTGTGTCTAAACGACATATAAACATCTTTGGTTACACTTTACTTTAACTTTTCTACATAAGACTGACATGACACTGTCATGAACGTGTCATAAAACATTATAAACAAGTCATAAACGTTTATGACATAACTCTTTTTTAGTAAGTGTCATTCGGTTTTGTCATGACACGTTATGGTTATGTTATGGTTAGGGTTAGGGTTAGG
Source organism: Perca fluviatilis (assembly GCF_010015445.1). Classification (NCBI taxonomy): domain Eukaryota; kingdom Metazoa; phylum Chordata; class Actinopteri; order Perciformes; family Percidae; genus Perca; species Perca fluviatilis. The sequence continues at coordinate 33,287,774 of NC_053131.1, forward strand.
GTTAGGGTTCGGGTTAGGGTTCATGCGTCATGACTGTCTCATGACAGTGTCATGTGAGTGTCATGTATTCATGACAGTGTCATGTCACTCTTATGTAGAAAACTTAAAGTAAAGTGTTACCACATCTTTTCCTATTATATTTTGCCTGGAAACGCTTCCAACACGCTTGCGTGTCGCGTCAAAAATAGGCATCGGTTCTAGGGAGCGTGCACGCTCTAACCTGTTACCATGGGAGCCCAAATAAAAACGGACACACCACGCAGCCAGTGTGTAACCGACCTAAAGAGCGGCAAAGTCCCTCCCCTTGCGGTCGACCGCCATTGGACCTTAAAGGGATACTTCACCGATTAGCATTAAGCTTTGTATCAGTAGAAACCTGGTAGTATTTTCAAATGACCGTGCTTCTGTCCCTCATGTCCCCCCCTGATACGAGAGACAGATGTATTGTGTGTCTGGAAAAAAAATCCTCTGATGATGCAGAAATCATAATTTTGCATCATCAGATTCTTTTTATTCATTTATTTATTTTATTACTATTTTTTTTTGGCTGTGCTCTCTAGCCTCTGGCCAAAAAAGCTTCTGATGATGCAAAATGAAAATGTTTGCATCATCAGAGGCTTTTTTTTTCCAGACACACAATACAGCTATCTCTTGTATCTGGGGGACATGAGGGAAAGAAGCACAGTCATTTGAAAATACTACCGTGTTTCTACTGATACAAAGCTTAATGCTAATCGGTGAAGTATCTCTTTAACTCTGAAAAAATATGAACGGTAGTGACTGGGGAAAGACAAATAATTTTTTGATCCCGTTTAAATTGAGCCATGAATTACACACATGATGTTCATCAGTTTAATAGATAATTTCACAAGTCAAGAAAGTCTCAGTTTTTTGTTAATCTGTTAAAGTATAAGACTGTGAAAATACGTAATTAGAAAGACTATCACACTTCTAAGTCACATGGATGACTTCTCACTGTAACGTTACTCTAATGAGCAGAGGATCTCGCTCGTTCTTTTGCTTATCTGCTGGAAACACTTCACTGGATAAAACACAGCAGTTAAGATAAGGTTAAATGTGTTGTGGAACAGAGCTAAGCTAGCTAGCTAATGAGCAAGTTGAGCATCAAGCTGGGCGTGGTAGATTGTGTGAGACGGGAGATGTAGTTCAAAACTAAGTGGTCATATGACAAACCTACGGCTAACTGAGACTTTCTTCGGTTGAAAAATCATTTTTTAAATTGACGAACATCATATTTGTAATGAATGGCTCAATTCAAACTAGACCAAAAAATTATTATTATTTCTCCATTGACTCCCGTTCATATTTTTTTTCGAAAAATAGGTCCCACGGACCGGAAGTAGAAGGGCGGCTCTCTATGCGCTGTTAACGGTTCGTGATCATTTCACGAACTGCCGTGAGACCTTAAAGACATTTTTAAAGAACAACACTAATGTATTATGTGATGACTTGGAGAAGTGCTCACATTTAGGCGGCAAATGTGACGTCAACAAGCACATTAGTACTAAAAATGGCACATATTTTGAACAGAGTTTGGTGTGTACATCTGGGTCTCATGGAGCAATGGCTTGAATGTAACAGATGTTCATTATTATCAAAAAGTTACGCACTAAAGCTTTAAGACAAAGCCTCTTAAAAGCTAACCTCAAGAGACTGTCCTGATCTGGCGAGCTCCAGTTTTCTACTCCCAGATCAGTCTGGCATCTTGAGATAAGAGAAAATTTGGAGCCGTTCGCCAAACGACCGACCAATCAGCGTTGAGTTTTGAGGCAGGTTTAGGTGTGACGCAACGAGAAGCGACTGTTCGGTCTAAACAACGTGGCGGCTTCCACGGAGGAGATGAGCGTAGCTATCGCAGCGAGTTTTATCCGAATTAGAAAGTATTCCTTCATTGAAAGAAGAGCAACAAAAAAAATGTCACTGGAGGCTTTTCTCGGAGGAAAAGATGTTTCTGCTCTTCTCCCGACTGGTTTCGGCAAGAGTTTCATCTGATTGGTTGATTTGGCCCCGTCTATCACCAACTATAGGTGGTGATAGATGGATTATCCAATCAGATAACCAGTATTTTCGCTCCCCTTCCCAAAAGTTCTCCAATGGAAAGTTCCCAGATGGATGTGCCGAGCAAATGCAAAGCGATCCATCTGGAGGAGTCAGGTTAACTTAAAAGCTCCATCTCTGGGTTTTATGCATCCATACGGCATCACTCAAATAAAGATCTATTTGAATCGGAAAGTTATTATTATTATTTTTTTTTAAACCCAGCCCTAATGTTAAATGGAGTGGTCAAGAAAGACAGAAAGAAAGAATATCTCCCTCCTTCCTCCTCCTTCCTCCCCCCTGTGTCCTTCTGTTGCTTCTTTTGTCTTTTGACTGCTGGTCACCCCATTTAACACGGAGCAGATAGCATCAGGCCGACACAGATCTGGTTCCCCGGCAGCGCCATTGTTAGGGTGGGGTGGGGTAGGGTGGGGTGGGGTGGGGTGAGGGGGGGTGAAGGGTTCTTGCGTTACAGTCGGACTCGTTTAACTCGCAGCCGTCTTTACGGAAACGAACAAATTGCTGCTGAAAGTCTGTCTTTGTTGTTTCTGCGAGCTGATCTCGGAGCAGCCGAGAGAGAAAATCACAGCGAACAGACGATAAGACCTGCAACTGCTGCTGCAGAGGGGGAGAGGGGAGAGGGGAGAGGGGAGAGGGGAGAGGGGAGAAGGGAGTAGGGAGAGGGGAGAGGGGAGAAGAAAGCAAGAAGGAAAGATAGCAAGAAAATTAGAAAATCACAGCGAACAGATGATAAGACCTGCAACTGCTGCTGCAGAGGGGAGAGAGGAGAGAGGAGAGAGGGGAAAGGAGAGGAGAGGGGAGAGGGGGAGGGGAGAGGGAGAGGAAAGAGGGAGAGGAGAGAGGGGAGGAGAGAGGGGTGAGAGGGAAGAGGGGTGAGAAAGGGGAGAGGGGAGGGGAGAGAGGAGAGAGGAGAGAGGAGAGAGGAGAGAGGGCAGAGAGGAGAGGGGAGAGGGGAGAGGGGGAGAGGGGAGACCGGTGAGAGGGGAAGAAAAAAGGAAAGCAAGAAGGAAATAAAGAAAGCAAGAAAGAAAAAATGGAAAGAAAGAAGGAAAGAAAGAAAGCAAGAAGGAAAGCATGAAGGAAAGATGTAAAGAAGGCAAGGTAGCAAAAAGGAAAGAAAGAGAGAATGAAGTCAATCAGTTTTCAGAATTTTCTAACTGGATTAAAAGCATCACAGGACGATGAAACTGGTTCCTGAACTTATAGATATAGTCTGATATTCAAATATCAGACAGAGAAAATATAAAAGTTCTCATGAACTATTCATTCATACTGTATATCTCTGAAAAGTAATGCCCTGTAGTTCGTATGTATTCTACGTATGTATTACTGTCAGCAGCACATGAGGAGAAACAGGTGTTCATGTCCTGAAGAAGTTAAGGAGAAAACACAAGACTTTCACCCAGGAAACAGGTGGTCATGTCCTGAAGAAGTTAAGGAGAAAACACAAGACTTTCACCCAGGAAACAGGTGTTCATGTCCTGAATAAGTTAAGGAGAAAACACAAGACTTTCACCCAGGAAACAGGTGTTCATGTCCTGAAGAAGTTAAGGAGAAAACACAAGACTTTCACCCAGGAAACAGGTGTTCATGTCCTGAAGAAGTTAAGGAGAAAACACAAGACTTTCACCCAGGAAACAGGTGGTCATGTCCTGAAGAAGTTAAGGAGAAAACACAAGACTTTCACCCTGGAAACAGGTGTTCATGTCCTGGAAGAAGTTAAGGAGAAAACACAAGACTTTCACCCAGGAAACAGGTGTTCATGTCCTGAAGAAGTTAAGGAGAAAACACAAGACTTTCACCCAGGAAACAGGTGTTCATGTCCTGGAAGAAGTTAAGGAGAAAACACAAGACTTTCACCCAGGAAACAGGTGTTCATGTCCTGGAAGAAGTTAAGGAGAAAACACCAGACTTTCCTGTCCTGCATGTCTTCCCCTCTCTCTCTCCCCTTTCTCACCTAGCTGTCCTGTCCATTAAAGGTGGAAATGGCCCCTCAAAATCATAAGATAATGTGTTATTTCAAACAAGACTGTTCTCCCCTGAAAAACCTCACCCATGAGCGGTTTGTTCAAGCAGCGATTGCGAGCTTTAGGCCTTTTTATGTTTCTAGTTTAATTAATTTTTAGCCCGTAAGTTACGACTTCAAGTCACAACTCACGACTTGGTGGCGTTCCAGGCAAAGTCACAACAAACCCTTCTAGCTAGCGTTAGCTAGTGTCAGCTAGCGGCTACTTAATGTTGACGTTAGCTAGCGCTAAGTGATACTAGCGATTTCTAGTCGGCGACATATTTTGGGCTTCATTTAATAAACATAACCTGTAGTAGTACACAATCGTATGTGTATTGTTTTGATTACAATGTGCTGAATTACTTTTCGTTGCCTATTTATTTCTATTTCTCACCGTTAATCACCGGCGTCTGTACAGCATCAACAGGGGGCGCCATTGTTGTTTATGCGTGTGTGTGTGACGTCAAAATCTGTAACTGGGAGAACAACGATCTGGTACCAGTTCACGGGTAGTAAGTTACTGGTTTGACTGCCGTTCCAGGACACTTTCACCGGGAGAAGGTCGTGAAAACACGAGTTACCGGTTGCCTGGAACGCACCCCAAGCATATGAGAGCGCCAAATGTCCTGAGCTGCATGTCATGTGTCTTATCTGATATCTCCTCGAGTCCTCGGTAGGGTTGGGCATCGTTTGGATTTTATCGATTCTGATTCTTCCTTTCGATTCCGGTTCGTATCGATTCTCGATTCCGATTCTTTGAGCGGTGGAGTTGAAACGGGTCACGTGCTTATTTTCACAAATAAGAGGAAAGTTTTATTTTGATTCAAAGGTGGGCTGCAGTTTGACGGGGGCTTTTTCCAATGGAAAATAAAGCCACACTAGAGCGCCGCTTACTGTGCTCCATGGCTGAAACACAACAAGCGCCTGGCCCCTACAGAAACCAAAACTTGCGCATGTTAAATCTGGAACCTATGATCAGATTTGAAACCAAATCCTCCAAACGATTCTAGGTAGGAATCGGTTCTCGATGCCCAACCTAAGTCCTCTGTCCTCGGCTGAACCGGAAGTTGTCCTGTCTCGGTGAAGGCCGTCTCAAAGCTCTTATTTCTGCCCCGAGTTCTTTTTGCAACTTCCGGGTCGTAACTCCGGAAAACGACTCGTAAAACGACTTCGGTGGACAAAAAGAACGCACCATTACTCCACCCAAACAGCTGACGGATTCATGTGAGGCTTCAGGGTCACCAACACGGTGCCCGTGGGCACCAGGCAGCCCCCAAAGACCACATGAGGAGCCCTCAGGCCTGTTCTAAAAATGAAAATTTAATATTGATATTATCCGTTTCCCAGCTTGTTAAGTCATTGTTAATAATTATTGTGAGAAATCATTAACATGATCAGTGTTTTCACATAGATGAGCATCATTAATCATTAATAATCATATATAACTAAAGGCAAACTGAGCACATGTGTTATTTCAGAAGAGTGTATCAAACTGGTAGCCCTTCGTATGACTCAGTACCCAGGAAGTAGCTCTCAGTTTAGAAAAGGTTGGTGACCCCTGTTTTAGAGGAAAGGACGTCTCATCTCTCTAAAACACATTCCCTCGTTTCCTCTCTCCTCTGATGATTTCCTCACGTCTCTTCCGTCAAGGGAGGCAAGTGGAGGAGTCAAGGAGGCAATTTAAGCGACATGAGTAGCAGCTCTGTTAAGGAGGCAGGTTGGGGGACAAACACAGGACTTTCACCTAGGAGATCGGGTTGAAATTAAAACGTAACGGGAAAAAGCATCAAAAACTTTGTCAACTATTAACTTAGTCTTCAACTATTTTGATAAGCGATTAATCGGTTTGTCATTTTTCATGAAAAACGTCCTAACCAGCTGTCCATCTTTTTGTAGTTTTATATGTCCATCTTTTTGTAGTTTTATATGTCCATCTTTTGTAATTTTATATGTCCCTTTTGTAGTTTTATATGTCCATATTTCTGTAATTTTATATATCCTTTTTGTAGTTTTATATGTCCATCTTTTGTAATTTTATATGTCCCTTTTGTAGTTTTATATGTCCATATTTCTGTAATTTTATATATCCTTTCTGTAGTTTTATATGTCCATCTTTTTGTAGTTGTATTAGTCCTTTTAATAGCTGAATATGTCCTGGATATGTGTGAGGAGTTGCAGTTGGTCTGCTGGTTGGTTTGTTGCCCTCTGCAGAATCTCCATCAGATAGTTTCTGTGTTTCTGTGTCCGAGACAAAGTGTAAAGTCTTCTCCGTCTTTCTGTCTCCTGTCTCCTCGGTCGGTTTAAATCCTGAATAGAAAGCCAGAGATTTGCCGTTTAAAGGACGCTTCACAGGTTTGCATTTAGGGCTGCAGCTAACCGTCATTTCCTCTTCCCTCTTCCTGTCCTTCCTTATTTATTCTTCCTACCTTCCTTCCATTATTCCTTCCTTCCCTTTTCTTTCCATCCTTGCCTCCTTTCTTTCATCCTTCTTTCCTTCCCTACCTTCTTCCCTACATACTTCCTATCTTCTTTCCTTCCCTTCTTACATCATTACTTAAAAACTAGAGCTGCAAAGATGAATCAATTAGCTGTCAACTATTAAATTAATCGTAGTCATTTTTTATGATAAAACAGGTAAACCAGTGTGATGTCAGCTTGTTAAATGTCAGTATGTTCTAGTGTCTTCTCTCCTCTGGGACAGGAAACTGAAGATCTTTGAGTTGGGGACAAAACAAGACATTTGAAGATGTCATCTTGGGCTTTTTGGGAAACTCAGATCCACATTTCAGAGACCAAACAACTCATCCAGAATATAATCAACAATCAGCAACCTTGCTTTACAGTGTTTTCTGGATATTTTCCTCTTGAATGTGAAAAACAACGTTGTCTACAGCCTCAGGAATCGGTCTGACTGACTCAGGAAAATTTTGAACATTTTGGCGCCAAACATGAACGTGAACAAGCAACAGTTTCCTCTGAACTAGACCCCCGGAGCATCGTGGGAAACCGATGTCACCGGCAGCTCTTTCAGCCTCAAACGAAACAGAGAAAGAAAAGTGAGCAGCTCAGAGACCCAGAGACTCTCACAGACTTTCACAGACTCACAGAGACTCTCACAGACTCACAGAGACTCTCACAGACTCACAGAGACTCTCACAGACTCTCACAGACTCACAGAGACTCTCACAGACTCACAGAGACTCTCACAGAGACTCTCACAGAGACTCTCACAGAGACTCTCACAGAGACTCTCACAGACTCACAGAGACTCTCACAGACTCACAGAGACTCTCACAGACTCACAGAGACTCTCACAGAGACTCTCACAGACTCACAGAGACTCTCACAGACTCACAGAGACTCACAGAGACTCTCACAGACTCTCACAGACTCACAGAGACTCTCACAGACTCACAGAGACTCTCATAGACTCACAGAGACTCACAGAGACTCTCACAGACTCTCACAGACTCACAGAGACTCTCACAGACTCTCATAGACTCACAGAGACTCTCGCAGACTCACAGAGACTCGCACAGACTCGCACAGACTCACAGAGACTCTCACAGACTCGCACAGACTTTCACAGACTCAGAGAGACTCACAGAGACTCTCACAGAGACTCTCACAGGGCCCTATCTCTCACTCAGCGCAATTGCCTTTGTACACCGACTCATGTATCATTCCTATTTTGCACCCGACCCACAGCGGACTTTTCCCTCCACTTGCCGCATCCCGGACAGCTCCCGCTGGCGTGCGCCAGGCAAATCCGCTGTCATAATAGCAATCTGCCATGGAACAAGCGCGCCTGCTCTTAAAGGGAATGTGAGATGACGCTCTGATTGGTTATTTTCACGTTATGCCCAAACCACACCTAGCTACTTCAGACCAACCCATTTAAGATTTGCGTCCGGCGCAAGACTCATTTATCCCGCTGGTATAATAACAACAGCGCCCGAGATCCGCCCACAAAGCTACTTGTGTTTCCCCTTTGATACTTGTGTTTCAGATCGTTAAAATAGGGCCCACAGACTCTCACAGACTCCCACAGACTCCCACAGACTCCCACAGACTCTCACAGACTCCCACAGACTCCCACAGACTCCCACAGACTCCCACAGACTCTCACAGACTCCCACAGACTCTCACAGACTCTCACAGACTCCCACAGACTCTCACAGACTCTCACAGACTCCCACAGACTCGCAGAGCAGTCTGTGGCTTCTTTAAATATCCGGAACACTGTTCTTAAAATAAAATAAAAAACAGAAACAGATCGGGATGTTTGATGCCAAAGAGAAGCTCTGATTTGTTTTGGGTTTTAGAGATTTTCTGGTAAAATATGATGTATTCAAAAATATGTGGAATCATAAAAGATATCAGAAAATTAAATATGTAAAAAAAAAAAAAAAGGAAGTTATTTTTCATCCAGAAATGTGTTGATTTGTCTGCACGCTGTGGACAGCTTTGACCTTTGACCTGCAGCCTGCGGCTTCTTTAAATATGCAGGATATTGTTCCTAAAATGAAATATAAACAGAAACAGATCAGAAAGAAAAGCTCTGATTTGTTTTGGGATTTCCAGTAAAATATGATTAAAAAATATGTGAAATTGTTGGAGAAATTGTAAAAAGACAAACAGAAGATGTGCATGTTTGACCTTTGACCCACAGACGGCGTCACGCTGCCGATAAAAACTGCTCCACCATGTTTCATCTTCTCACGCTTATTTTATCCTGAAGAATAAACTGTTTTAGCAACAAAACTAAACGCAGTTTGACAATTCCCCTAAATTATTGTAAATGCATTTTATTTTGGTCATTTTAACGTCGCCTGCACACAACAACATAGGTTTGGTTTCAACATTGGGTCATATAAAACTACAAAAAGATGGTCATATAAAACTACAAAAAGGACATTTAAAACTACAAAAAGATGGATATAAAACTACATAAAGGACATTTAAAACTACAAAAAGATGGATATAAAACTACATAAAGGACATTTAAAACTACAAAAAGATGGATATAAAACTACAAAAAGGACATTAAAAACTACAAAAAGATGGACATATAAAACTACAAAAAGGACATTTAAAACTACAAAAAGATGGACATATAAAACTACAAAAATGACATTAAAAACTACAAAAAGATGGACATATAAAACTACAAAAAGGACATTAAAAACTACAAAAAGATGGACATATAAAACTCCAAAAAGGACATTTAAAACTACAAAAAGATGGATATAAAACTACAAAAAGGACAATAAAAACTCCAAAAAGATGGACATAAAAATACAAAAAGGACATATAAAACTCCAAAAAGATGGACATAAAACTACAAAAAAGGACATTTAAAACTACAAAAAGATGGACACAAAAATACAAAAAGGACATATAAAACTAGAAAAATAAGGAAATATAAAACTACAAAAAAATCATAAAACTACAAAAAGGGTGGGGTGGGGCAGGGTGGGGGAATTGTAACTGGGGGGTATGGGGGTCGTCCCCCACTTAATTTCCTTTTGAGGGTGTCATCTTGAGCGTTTGGGTTTTCACCATTTTCTGACATTTTAGAAACCGAACTACTCATCCATTCATCCAGATAATAATCCACAGATGGCTCCAACATCGTTGGGATTATTCATACTTTTTCATGCTAAGAAATGGCAGAAAATGCTGTTTTCAGCCTCTGAAATATGGAGGTCTTCTCCCTCTTCTGTTTTATATCTTATTAAACTGAATGTCTTTGAGTTTTAGACAATAAAATAAAAATAATCTGATTGGATTTTGAGAAACTGCGATGGACATGTTTTGCTATTTTCTGACATTTTTATGAACCAATCGATTAATCGAGAAAGTTAGAGCTGCAGCTAACGATTATGTGTGTTGTGTTTTGGATGAGTTGTTTGGTATCTAAAATGTGGATCTGAGTTTCCCCAAAAAGCCCAGGATGACGTCCTCAAATGTCTTGTTTTGTCCCCAACTCAAATTTCTTCAGTTTCCTGTCCCAGAGGAGAGAAGACACTAGAACAATATTCATATTTAACACGCTGACATCACACTAGTTTACCTGTTTTATCATAAAAAATGACTACGATTAATTTAATAGTTGACAGCTAATTGATTCATCTTTGCAGCTCTAGTTTTTAAGTAAGGATGTAAGGAGTGAAGGAAAGAAGATAGGAAGTATGTAGGGAAGAAGGTAGGGAAGGAAAGAAGGATGAAAGAAAGGAGGCAAGGATGGAAAGAAAAGGGAAGGAATAATGGAAGGAAGGTAGGAAGAATAAATAAGGAAGGACAGGAAGAGGGAAGAGGAAATGACGGTTAGCTGCAGCCCTAAATGCAAACCTGTGAAGCGTCCTTTAAACGGCAAATCTCTGGCTTTCTATTCAGGATTTAAACCGACCGAGGAGACAGGAGACAGAAAGACGGAGAAGACTTTACACTTTGTCTCGGACACAGAAACACAGAAACTATCTGATGGAGATTCTGCAGAGGGCAACAAACCAACCAGCAGACCAACTGCAACTCCTCACACATATCCAGGACATATTCAGCTATTAAAAGGACTAATACAACTACAAAAAGATGGACATATAAAACTACAGAAAGGATATATAAAATTACAGAAATATGGACATATAAAACTACAAAAAGATGGATATATAAAACTACAGAAAGGATATATAAAATTACAGAAATATGGACATATAAAACTACAAAAAGATGGATATATAAAACTACAAAAGGACAAATAAAACTACAAAAATATGGACATATAAAACTACAAAAAGATGGACAAATAAAACTACTAAAAAATGGACATCTAAAACTACCAAAAAATGGACATCTAAAACTACAAAAAGGACATGTAATACTATAAAAATATGGACATGTAAAACTACAAATAAAAGGCAGGTGCGCAGCCCCTTCCTACGTCAGATTTGAAGCTCTCATTTCATCCGGTTTCCACTCGGAGTTGTGAATCTGTGAAAGCGGCTTCAACTAAACCATCCAAGCACAAATGAGCAGCTTCTGAAACACACGCACGAGCACACCGGAAGTCTCATTTAGACAGGGCTACACACACACACACACACACACACACACACACACACACACACTTTCCAATGTGACACGACCTGCAGGAAGGAAAACACTCCGCGGAGCAAAAACCAAATCTGTCCAACTGGTGTGATGTCATCTGTAAAAAATCATTCCAATATGCATCTTGCACACTACTTTACACTATTACTTTTTGCACTTTACATCCCACTCCATGTGTGTCTTATTTATATAATTGTATTTTCTGTATATTATGTGTATGTGCCTATATGTATATTGTTGTCTCTATTGTACAGTGTATGTGTCTATATTACTATTTGTCTACTGAATGTTTACTACTGCGTGTCTATTTGTTGAATGTTTAGAGAGAGTTAACACCTACCAGAGTCTAACTCCTTGTGTATGTGAGCATACTTGGCCAATAAATCTGATTCTGAATAACTAAAGGAGTCTAAGTGTAATGAGCCGCAGCAGCAACAACAAAAAACTAAATGAAATGCGGAACCGAGATTCGAGATAAAAGTCTGATTTATACAAGGCAACATGACGGCCGGGAGGAAACAAAGAACGGCACTAAAGGCAGATCTCTCAGGATAAAAGTTGCTTTTAGTGCCGTTTGGAAAAAAACATGTCAGCCTGTCCGCAGCCACACTTTAGTTTGAAGTGTAAAATAAACCGAAAGCAGAAAATATTCACCGGAAGAGATTAAATGACAAACTGAGCATTCAAACTCTGAGTTTAGTTTCAGAAAAGCTGCAAAATCCGCAGGTGTGACCGGATGTAAAGTCCCGTCCATACACTGAAACATGACGGCGCTGAAACGCAGCTTCAATCCTGGAAAAACAAATGCGCACATTTAGAAGCAAACATTGCTGCGTGTTTAGTCAAATCAAAGCAAACAGAGACGTGAGAAAGCACGAGAGGTTACATGTCAAACTGAGCTTTCAACATGGGAGATTGGGTTTCAGAAAAAAAGGCGGCGAATGTGCGCGTTTGACTGTAAATAAAGTCTCGTTTTCTCTCGCCACCGAACGTGGAAAAATGGGAAATTGTGGACGACGTTTTGGAGAATCCATCTGGGAGGTAGAAGCAGCTGCTGCAGCGGATCAGGGGCCGAAAGTGAGCAGATCTGAAACCACTGGAGCCACAGCAGAGGGCCAACCACGGGGCCACAGCAGAGGGCCAACCACGGGGCCAGAGCAGAGGGCCAACCACGGGGCCACAGCAGAGGGCCAACCACGGGGCCACAGCAGAGGGCCAACCACGGGGCCACAGCAGAGGGACAACCACGGGGCCACAGCAGAGGGACAACCACGGGGCCACAGCAGAGGGACAACCACGGGGCCACAGCAGAGGGACAACCAGGGAGCCACAGCAACGCGCTTGAATCCGACTTTCACCGAAGAAAAGACACAAATTATGTCATTTTAAGTAAAGAAATATATCCGATTTTCGGCCTCAGATTTAAAGTCCGAGCTGTCCATTTAAAGCACAGAGAGGGAAACTACACCAGCTGCATCAGAAACATCCACACACGGGACCTCTTAAGAAGACATGAAGACACAGAAAGCTGAAAATGTCAAAATCTCACTTTAGTTGGAGACAAAAAGGCGGAAAATCTGCAGCTTTAAAGGATTCATTTTAAGCCTTTGTAACAGAATGTCGGTTTGATCATACAACACACACACGCACACACTCGGAGGTGAAAACACAAAAGCTAAAATATTCAGAGACAATTTCTGAGTTTTCTGCAAAAATCTTCAAATTTGAATAATGCATTTGAACTGGTCGCAACAGAGTTTGGCTTTTATCTTGAAATAATGAGCCAAACATTCAACCACGCGCACACAACAAGCCGGAGCTTGCACAAAAACATGACAGAGAAGCTAAAATCCGACTAAAAACCAGAGTTTTCTGCAAAAAAAATAATCTTGCAACAGCGTTTCCGTTTTGATGTGTAAATCATGAACCAAACATAGAAAAAATACACACACACACACACACACACACACTCACAGTCTCTCACAGTACAAGCCGGAGCTGACACAGAAACATGACAGAAACACACAACAAAAATCAGTTTTCTGCAAAAAACAAACCCACAAAAAATCTGCAAATTTAAAGATTAAATTTAAAGATTAAATGTGAGATGCTTGCAACAGCGTTTTAGTTTTGATCTGTAAATAATGAACCAAACACACACAAAAACACACACGCGTGAGTCTCACACACACAAACGTTAGCGAAGAGACAAACAAAGTAATCCGACTACAAATCGGTTTTCTGCAACAACAAATAAATCACGAAATATCGGCAAATTTAAATAATACATTTGAACTGTTTGCGACAGAGTTTCGGTTTGATCTGTAATCTTTAAATAATGAGCCACACACACACACACACACACACACACACACACACACACACACATACACAACAAGCCAGAGCTGAAACTAAAACATGACAAAATAAAACTCGCTCAAATTCAGATTCCAAATCACTTTTCTGCAAGAAAATCTCGAACAATCTGCAGGTTTCTAGATTCAAATTCAGATGTTTGACCTCAGTCGGATGTTGGAGATGCCAAACGGAGAAAGTGCTCCAACATATTAACCCACAGCAGCGTTTAGGCTACATGAACTCATCTGGTGTTAAAACAGCGCCTGGGAGGAGATTTCTGCCCCCAAAAAAGACACGCAGCGAAGCCTCGCGGAGCCCCGCGGGCCGCAGCGCCTCACATTTCACAGAGTCACTCAGTCAGGCTTCAGCAGCCCGAACGCGACCTCTGAACGCATCATTTGACACCGTTCTATCCACCCAGACGCGCGTAAAATCTTTACGCGTAAAAGCTTTACGCACAGCAACAAAAGAACCCAGAAAGAGAAGAGAAAGAGGGAAGATTTCAGGGAAATGTTGTGACTGGTGTTTTCTCTCCATTCAAACAATAAAAAAAAAAATTAAATTCCATTTGTGAAGATTAAAAACTGCATAAACAAAAAAAAAAAAAAACTTACGCTTCAATTTTTTTCCTCTAAAATCTAAAATTAAAATATAGGATTTAAAAAGTTATTTTCTACGTGAACTGAATGTTATTTTTTGTTGTGTTTTACATTCCTGGTGATAGAAAGAGTGAGACACGGACGGCAGGGAGTGAAAGAAGACAAAAGGATTTGCGTTAGTTTATGAATGTAACCTATTCTTTTATTTTTTTTTTTATGATTAAAACATTTTTTTTCTCTTTTTTTAACTTCTGTAAGCGACAAACACGGGAATAAGACCACAATAGTATCACAACCATGAAAAATTGTTTTTAGAGACGACAATTAAAGGACAATCATTCCAAAGTAGTATTAGATAATGAGGCATTTTCTTTTTCTTCTGGCAAACAAAACGCTTTTTTTTTTTCAATTTCTTTACATTGTTCTTCCTTTTTAGAAAAGAAGGAAACCCCCCAAATTCAAATTACAAATAGACATTTTTTTTTCCTCTCTCTTTTACTAATTATACAAAAAAAAAATAAAAGAAGAAAAAGAGGCGTGAAGGTTCCGTTATTAGCGGCCGTCACGTTTACAGTCAAAAGAAAGCACATCACAGGCTGCCACCGCCGAAAATATCCATCCAAAAAAACGAGACATTTACGCTCAAAATTCTGCATGAAAATGAGAAATTTTGAGTTCGGTTTGAAGCTAAATTCACGCTGTTTCCAACGCACTTTAAGGTGGAATCTAAAAGCGAGGCGGGTTAAGGCCAAACGCCTCCAGAAGCAGCAACAAAACACTCGGCGCCACCAAACTCCATTCAATTTTCCGCTAATTTAAGAATACAAAAAAATGTTCTTGAAAAAATCTCGTTTAAATGGACATTTTCTGCAGTGATAGAGGCATAAATCCCTCCCCCCCCTTCCACCCACCCCCCTCATTCACTCCTTCATTCACTCTTTTAATTCCTACTACATTACGGCCTCTGTCAGCTTGAATAATACTCTAAATATTCCTAAAAACCCGATTCTTTGGTCTATAAAAAGTACAGTTTTTAAAACTGGGAAATGAAAGAATGGAGGAACAGCCTCGGGGACTTTAACGGCGGGAGTCGCTTTGTAAAGAAGAAGGAAAAAAAAAATCACATTCACTGTATAGAAAATAAAAATAAAAATTAGTGTTTAAATTTTGTAAAATAAAATCATTCTCCGCCGCTTCTTTTCTAACCCGCATGACACCTGATAATACTGCAAACATGCGGGCGACAAACCGGCTATTAGAGATATTATTATTATTATTATTTCAACCTTTTTTTTCTTTTAAATCTCAAAATTAGACAAACTATTTTAAATACACATTCTATAAAAAAAAAAAAAAGCAATGCCTCCTCCAACAACAACAGCAACAGAAAAAAAATCAGCCTATCGTCATCTTCATCATCTTCATCATTCTCTCGGTTTTTGTAGCTCAGGTCACATTGCACATCGCTGACTGACTGACAGCACTATACAGAGACAAACCCGGACACTTATAGTCACAGACATTATGTACACAGAAATAAAACTGCAGGAGAAGAGGAATAAGAAGAAGAAGAGATAATAATAATAATATTAAAAAATACCTGGAAACTTCAGCTGGCTGCTTTCTGTCAAGTTTCTCTGCTGCTTTTTCTTTTTTTGTTTTGCAGGTTTTTTTTAAAAGTCTCTCCTCTTTTTTTCTATAGTGGGTATAATAATTTTGTTTTTGTTTGCTGTTTTTTTTTTTTACAATGTAGGCTAAATGTTCAAGTGGAAAATGTTCAACTTACAGTTCCAGTCATTTTCAGATTTCCTTCAGGGGGATAAAGGGGAGCATGGATAGATGGAGGGATGAATGAATAGGTGAGGGTGAGGTTAGTGTATAAGCGGGTTGGAGGTCGAGCCCTGGTTTTGATGCGTAAAATAGTCAGACAAACCCCCGGAAAGTCCCGAGGAGAAGGCCGGCAGAGAGCCGGACAGAGCCGGCCTCAGAGAGTCACAGGGCAGCGAGGACGAGGACGGAGCCTGCGGGGAATTGGAGGCCGAAGCCCGGGCTGCCTGCAAGGATCCGCCGCCGGACTGCGTGCTCATGGAGGGGTGTGGGACGTGAGGGAAAAAGTAACTGGTCTGCCCGGCCAGCAGGTTCACAGAGCACGGGTTCAGGGAGTAAGTGGCCCCGGAGCACGGCACGGAGAGGCCACAGGGCACCGCGGAGGCCGCCAGGGCCGCCGCCGTCAGGTGGTGCGTGGCGTAGGGCAGATCCCCGCCGACCAGCCGATCCATGCTCAGCCCGTTGGAGCCCGGGAACGACGAGTGGTTGCTGCCCATGTTCTGCGTCAGCATGGTGCTGTAGGACATGGGGTGCGCCGGGTAGCCGGAGGAGGTCCCGTTGTAGCCCAGGGCGCCGCTGGCTCGCGGGTGATGCAGCGACAGGAAGGGCGACATAGGCCAGTACAGGGAGCCGGCGCGGTCCATGAAGGTGAGCCCGGAGGTGAGGCGCGCGCCCCGCTTGAAGGCCAGCTTGGCCCGGGACGTGGTGGAGCGCCGCCGCAGCTTCCCGGTGGTGCCTCCGATGAAGACGTCGTCGCTGCTCGGGTCCAGCATCCAGTAGTTCCCTTTGCCCGGGTCGTCGTAGTGCCGGGGCACCTTCACGAAGCATTTATTCAAGCTGAGGTTGTGCCGGATGGAGTTCTGCCAGCCCTGCTTGTTCTCCCGGTAGTACGGGAAGTTTTTCATGATGAACTCGTAGATGCCGTTGAGTGTGAGCCGTTTCTCCGGGCTCTGCCGGATGGCCATCATGATCAGCGCGTTGTAGCTAAAAGGAGGTTTTTCGTACTTGCCGCTCTTCTTCTCTCCGTCCTTTCCTCCGTCCCCGTCTTTCCCGTCCTTCTTCTCCTCCGGTTTGTCTTTCTCGTCCGCGCAGCTCTCCTCCTGCAGGCTCGCGGACTCACTTTTAGAATCCGCTTTGGCCTCACTCTGCGGCTGCTGCGCGACCGGGAGAGGAGCTTTGCGCTCGGCTTCCTCGGCGCCGACGGCCCGGTGGTTCTGGATGTGGCTCTGGATGTGGTGGTTCTGGTGGTGGTGGTGGTGGTGGTTCTGGTGGCTGCTGCTGTTGCTGTTGTTGTTGTTGTCGCTTTGCACGGCCTCGGGCACCAAACTGTTTATACTGAACGACGATTTAGGAATCATTTTCACCTCTTTGCGCTCTCCCATATCCAACATCACCGAGCAGAGAGGGGGGAAAATGGCAACGCACACAGCTGGGTTTCAATCTGTCCTGTCTCTGCCTGCGAGCCCGGACGGGAAGGAAGGAAGGAAGGAAGGGGGGACGATAGGAAGAAAGAAACTATAGCCCAACAAACTATTTCATGTTCGGTTTGGGGAGAAAAGAGGAAACACACACACACAACACACATGTACACACACACATCGATAGGAGACAGATAGCTGCAATTAATTAGGGAGCCACAGCCACTAAAGCAAGTAAAAAAACATTGGTTGGACCTTTTCAGTCCTCAGCCAACCAGGGGGACATTAGTACTAAATATTAAGGCGTACTCTGCGCGTTCAGCCAATCATGACACACTGGGAAACACACACATCCACCAATGCCCTGCACGCTGCAAAAAGAGTCTTTCATGTGTCTTATTGAGTGTTAAAAAAAAAAATCATGTTCATCAAAAATAAACCGGAAAATCTGACAGATTGGATTTGTTTTTTTATTTTTTCCAAAACGAATCGGTTTTGTTTGGTTGTTTTGTGGATTTCTTTTGCATTTTTATGTTGAGACGTGTGTCTCCTGCTCACATTTTACTCTTTTTTTATACACAAACACTTGATTTTATCAAATGAATTAAACTATATTTAAATACATATTTTTCGGACTCAATTATGTGTTTTTTAATGATCTTTTTTGGACAGAAATGAGACTTTCAGACCGTGTTAGACGCCGCAAATGAGTCGCCAAACACGGACACTTTTTGCAGCGTGGAAAACACACTCACCCCTATCAACACTCGTCCGCCTTCCCCTCTCCCCCCCCACCCCCCCTAAACTAAACCTGTCGCTGGAAAACACACACGGTGCATGCGTACACCCAAATCCCCGCCGCTCCTCATATTTACACTCCTCCGCTTCAAATATTTTCCCCTTCGGCGTCTGAAAACCTGTTTACATGCAGACTCGGAGGCAAAATAAACAGAGAGAGGGGATCCGGAGGGCACGCGGACACGGTCAGGACACGCGGAGGTGATTTGTGTGTCAGACTGCACGGCACAGAAAAGGCTACAGGCTGCAGCCTATCTCCAAAAGCCGATTCTCCGTGCGTAAAATGCGCGTAAAAAGTGTGCTTTAAACACGGTGTCCGTGTCGGCGGCTTCGCGTTGCAGGAGAACCGAACACGGACACAAAGTGAAAGTGGAGGCAGAAAGTCACTCAGAGGAGAGAATCGTTTTGCGTCTTGTGTTGTCTTTTCTTTCTGGTTTCTTTGTATTTAAAAATAAAAAAAAACAACATGAGGCCACATGAAAAAAACGTTCCTTTTTCTATTCAACCGGGCTAATTCTGGCATGATTATCCCATGCATTATCATGCGTTTTATTAATATTTTGCACGGCCCCCTTCTTAAAGAAAGTGAATTGAGCTGGAGGCCGCCGGAGGAGAAAATCTAAACACCGAAATGCGCTCCAACCTTTTTGTGATATCACCGATATTTGTGAAAAACATTATTGTACATATTATTTATCACTTTTTAAAGGATGATTACGATTATATTTCCAACAGGGGTTTTTTTTCTTCACTTTTCTTACGCGAAAACATCCGGACACATTACACATCTTTTAAGTCTGATGTTTTTGGCGATTTAGTCATTCATTTAAACAATAAAACAACTATCCCCTCGCCTTTAGAAAAAAATGTAAAATGTGTTTCAAGAATCCAAACGTGATCATGACTTCACCAGGTCTCTGCGTGCAGGCTTCTGTCAGAATGGGCTACATGTATTACAGACATTTCATCGAGAGCCGTGGATTTCTCCCGCGGTGCTCTCCGGGTTTGTTGCGTCTTATTTTCACAGAGAAGAGATCCAGAAGCTCTCCACTTCTTCTCTCTCTTTGTTCCGACTACACCCAACTGTCCTGCTGCTCCGCACATTCACTCTGAAGTCACTCTGGGATTTATTCTGGGGACTTTTAGTTCTTATTTACCTGGAGTTTATGGTTCAACATTCAAAATTCGTCTGCGTGTGTGTGTGTGTGTGTGTGTGTGTGTGTGTGTGTGTGTGTGTGTGTGTGTGTGTGTGTGTGTGTGTGTGTGTGTGTGTGTGTGTGTGTGTGTGTGTGCGTGTTTATGGTCACACTTGTTTGGTTTTTGTAGATTGTTTTGTGTCGAAGCTTAAACTGTATTTTTTGATTTGGATTTTTGTTGTTGATTTCTTCTTCTTTTTTGTATCCCTTACATCATTATGGAAATGTGACAAAGAAAGAAAGAAGGAAATACATTCAGAAACCCGGGAAGTGTCTTCACATGTCTACAGCCTCAGAGAGAAATGATTCTAGGAACGTTAGTTCCACATTCTACATTGTGAGGAATCCATATTTTTTCTCCTCCCGTTTTCTGTCCAGTTTTGCTTCTAGTAGCTTCAATTTTTGGGCCAATCTTTCAATTAAAAACATTTATTCTACATCTGTCAGCCATCGCTTCTTGGTCGCAGAGTGTTAGCTTTCCTGCTAGCTACTAGCAGTATTTTGATCAACTATATATCTAACATTTTCTTCACAGAATGCACATAAACAGGGGCGTCGGACTGGGGAGGGGCCCAGGGCCCTCATGTAAGGAGGGCCCAAAAAGATGCTAGAATGAATAGCTGTGGATGAGTGGAGGGGCCCCCAGAAAATGCCTTTCTACAGGGCCCAGAATTTGGTGCTACACCCCTGTACATAAAAGCACCAAACTACTTTTAGGAACCATTTCCTAACACCATTACCCAGCATGCATTTCCTTTCATTCATACATTGTTCTAATGTGTATGTTTTTATCTTTTCATACATTTTGTCTTTTAATTTAAAACAGTTTGAGTTTAATGAAAGCCGCTTTAGAAATAAAATCACATGGACAGGATTCAAAACTAACCGTTATCTTTATCTGTCGGCTGATTCCAGTTTATTAGAAACGCAATAAATAGGTTTAAAATAGGTTTAAAATAGGTTTAAGTTGGACTCCTTTCAGAGCGACTACTGTCCCTTTTCCCCTGTGCAGTGAAACTAAATTATCTTTAACATTTAATATGCAACTGAACATACGATACATGAATGATTTCAGTTCATCACTGGGGGTCCAACTGGAGCTGGGGGGGCTGGTTTAAAGAACGCAGGATTTTTGGAGAATCTTTGCTACGGCCCTGCTAGAATAGAACAGGAAACACAACGGTCCCCGAGGGGGGACTGGTCTGTTGCTTCTCAACACAAACATGTAACAGAGAAACCATTCGACAATCAGCATGAAGGCAGAAACATCAGATATATGACAGGATATATGACAGAACACATATGACAACACGCCATCTTAAATAGGAACTGGGATAATTAAAGTGCAAAGTGTAAAAAGTGCTGGTGTATTTATTGCACGTTTGCTCAGATGTAGTGCTGGAGTCCAGCAGCTGGAGAGACGGTGGGATAAACCAGAACTCATGAACTTCCTAAAACCTCCGTGACTAGCCTGCAGCGGTACTCGAACCCTACGGGTACTCTGGAGTACTGCAGATGCCAATTTAAAAAAAACACATCAGTCATGCATAATTCCTAAAACACTCATACGCTGTCACCCAGGGCGTTACTTTGGGTTCAACATTGGGTGGGAGAGGGGTGGGGGGGATTTGCGGTTTCTACTTTTGAGCAAAATTGAAATTCTGAGCGTGTCAGACACTTCATGTCCTGCATTCTGGGGAATCTTTCTGCAACTATTTACGCTGCAAATGTCTTTATTTATATGAAGGAATTTAGAATAGGTTTTTGGGAAGGGGGGTGCACTGGCCAGTTTGGATTATTTATAATCAAATAGACCACCCCTGTAAATTACGCCTATGCACTATACTATTTAATAAATGTAGTGAGACTTAACATTGGAAGTGTAGAATTGAAACATTTTTCAGTTACAATACTGTTGTTTAGTAAACCAGTCACTGGCGGGGCAGCGCTGCATTCTGCCTATATATATATATATATATATATATATATATATATATATATATATATATATATATATATATATATATATACTGTAGCTAGGTTTCTTTTTTTCTACCAAACATGTTTTGTCAGGGGATAAAAACAATATTTCAAAGGGGGTAAATTATTGAAAAAGTTGGAGAATCACAGTGTTAGAGATCTGTTCATTCTGTGAGCCTTAAAACAGAGTTCATTCAACAACAACAAAAAACGCAACGTGTTTCCGTCCAAAAAAGGCGAAATTGTGACAGAAAAATCCCCCAATCAGGGAGAGAAATCTCGATAGAAAGTACAATGTTCCTCTAACAAACTGAAGATGTTTCGGACTGCATGGATGGCAAGACTTTAAAACGAGCAGATGCATGCAAAAAGGTTGCGGCCGTTTTTTGGAAAACTAACGAGTCTGAAAACTCCAAGAGAGTTTGTTCACCACTCATGTTTGAAATCACCTTCAAATCTGCCAACAAAGACAGAAAAACGCAAATTGTTTCCATGCAAAAAAAAAAGAGGCGAAAATGTGACTCAAAAAATCCCTCAATCAGGGAGAGAAATCTAGTCAGAAACTATTCCTCCAGACAGAACAGACTTTTTAAACGAGCAGATAGACCCAAAAACCTGAGGACGTTGAGGCCGCGGAGCAACACACACAGTTCATTCAGCTCTTCGGAGATTTTATGACTCAGATATTTGAAATCACCTTCAAATCTGCCAACAAAAGACAGACAAACGCAACGTGTTTCCACGCAAAGATGCGAGAAATGTGACGGAGAAATCCCTCAATGAATCAGGGAGAGAAATCTCCATTTCCTTCCAGATAGACTCATCTTTAAATGAAAAGACTTTTAAACCAGTAGATAGATACAAAAAAAAAAACAACCCTGGGGACGTTTAGGCTCTGGAGCAACAAACTAAAGAGTCTGAAACGTCAAACACCTCCGAGATTCTCAGATATTTAAAATCACATTCATATCTGCCAGCAACAGAGATAAAGACGCAACGTGTTTCCATGCAAAAATGTACAACATCTTGTCAGAAACTAAAGATTTCCTTCAGATAGTTTGTCTGAAAATGAAAAGGCTTTGTGTGGGAACCTCTCCCCCCACCCCCACCCCACCCAGGAGCAACGGCTGGAGCTCTGACACACGGAGCCTTTCCCCCCCCCCGCCAGGAGCAGAGGCTGGAGCTCGGACACACGGAGCCGCTTTTTACGCACAGAAACCCTGGAGCGTCACTGAGCCGCAGAGCTCCAAACATGGGAGTTTATTTTTCTCAACAGCGACTCTGTCAGCTTCTGCTCATTAATAATACATACATGTGGTAATAACAAGATGAGACAGGTGCTACGAAATCCAACAATTATGATCAAAATAAGAGATTTCTATTAGAGTTTGGGAGGTTTTTAAAGCTCGTTTTAGAGTCTCGGTGACACGAGCTGCTGCAGCTGCAGGAAACAGAAAATATGCAAAAATTAAATTCTAATTTCGTCTGGATGAATGTCCATTGTTAGTTTGTTGGAAGGTTTTGAAGTATTGGTTCCTTCACATTTATTTTTTGGTTAGTTTTGGGTTTAGTCATTTCCACATGCACGCACCAAAGTGCTTCAGAAAGACAAAACCATACAGGATGTAAACAAGCATAAAACACACGTGAGCATTCATTCATATATATATATATATATATATATATATATATATATATATATATATATATATATATATATATATATATAGAAAGAGAGAGAGAGAGAGAGAGAGAGAGAGAGATAGATAGATAGATAGATAGATAGATAGATAGATAGATAGATAGATAGATAGATAGATAGATAGATAGATAGATAGATAGATAGAGGCTGGACAAGTGGAGACCCATAAAACACATAGAAACAGAAAATAATAATAAGTCCTACATTAATAATAATAATAATAATAATAACAATAATAATAATAATAATAACAATAAGGGGCAAAGGTCCACTCCGGAGCTTTCAGTCACATCTCATCAGGTTAGTTCAAAGGGAGCGTTTGTTTTTTGTCAAACTGTTAAGTTCAAGAAACCGAAGAACTAATACATATGATATCTAATCATATTAATCATATGATGCAGTGTGGAACTAACCCTTCGCTTCATCTTCCGTCCGTTTGGCGCGTTTCTCTCTTGCATAAAAAAGAAATAAAATGCGCGTTTTGCGTATAAAATGACTCTCTTTTTGCGGGACATTGTTGTTGTTTTGTCGTCGTGCTTTTATTTTGACAGGCCGCTGGAACTCTGTTGTTTGTTTGTCAGCTTCTCCGTGACTCCGTGAACTCAACACGCTGCTGTTTGTTGTTGGGAGTTTGCTCACAGCGCGTGGACCGTGCACGCTCTCTGCAGCGTCAGTGCTTGTGGGGGGGGGATTTACAGAAGGAAATGTTTAAAAAAAAATAACAAAATAAAATAAGGTCGTTTTTACAACATTTTCAGACTCAGAGTTGCAGTGATGGGGGAGACAGAGTTGCAGTGATGGGGGAGACAGAGAGTTGCAGTGATGGGGGAGACAGGGAGAGTTGCAGTGATGGGTGGAGACAGAGAGAGTTGCAGTGATGGGTGAGACAGAGAGAGTTGCAGTGATGGGGGAGACAGGGAGAGTTGCAGTGATGGGGGAGACAGAGAGAGTTGCAGTGATGGGGGAGACAGAGAGAGTTGCAGTGATGGGGGAGACAGGGAGAGTTGCAGTGATGGGGGAGACAGGGAGAGTTGCGGTAATGGGGGAGACAGAAAGTTGCGGTGATGGGTGAGACAGAGAGTTGCAGTGATGGGTGAGACAGAGAGAGTTGCGGTGATGGGGGAGACAGGGAGAGTTGCAGTGATGGGGGAGACAGGGAGAGTTGCGGTAATGGGGGAGACAGAAAGTTGCGGTGATGGGTGAGACAGAGAGTTGCAGTGATGGGTGAGACAGAGAGAGTTGCGGTGATGGGGGAGAGAGAGAGTTGCGGTGATGGGGGAGACAGAAAGAGTTGCAGTGATGGGTGAGACAGAGAGAGTGGCAATGATGGGTGAGACAGATAGAGTTACAGTGATGGGGGAGACAGAGAGACAGTTATTGAATGCAGTGATGGGGAAACAGAGAGAGTTACAGTGATGGGGGAAACAGATAGAGTTACAGTGATGGGGGAGACAGAGAGAGTTACAGTGATGGGGAAACAGATAGAGTTACAGTGATGGGGGAGACAGAGAGAGTTGCGGTGATGGGGGAGACAGAGAGGTTGGCTTTCTCTCAACTAACAACGAGGAGGTCATGCTCGGGGCGCCAGCGATCCAAATGAGTAAAGAAAAAATTAAAGATAACAAGAAAAAAACATCGGAAAAAAGTGACAAAAATGTTTTTAAAATAAAAGCGAGAAAACGATGCAAAAAGCTCAAAAACTGTCGGAAGAAATCAGAAGCGTTTCAAGCGTTACAGCAACAAAAACGATGAAGAGAGCGCCAAAAAAAAGGTAAAGAAAGCGACAACGGGGCGACCTCTAGCTCACCCAGTAAGAGCGTACGCCCCATGCAGGCGTTTATCGGTGGTTTTTGCCCCCAACGGTGCCTTCCAGGCAGCGCTGCCTGGTTGGCACTGTTGGGAGGCACTGGTTAGGGTTAGGTGCCTTGAAGGCAGCGGTCGCAGCGCTGCCTGGAAGGAGCAGTTGGGGGCAAAAACCACCATCAAGCCATGCAGGCTGAGTCCTGTGGCCCTTTGCTGCGTGTCATCCCCCCATCTCTCTCTCCCACCTTTCCTGTCTATCCACTGTCACTATCTAATAAAGGGGAAAGCCCCCCCCCAAAAAAACGTTGGAATAAAAACCTGTGAAACTGGCGTTTCAGCGTTTAGTTTCCTGCAGGATCGTCTCCGTTTCCGGTCTCATTTCCTGATTTTAGAAATTGATTGAAGATTGAACCTTTAAAACCAAAAAGCAGCAGGTTGGAAGTGATTCGTCAACAACCTCCAGACACGTAGTTGGTTTGCAGATTAAATACATGATTTATGTCAATACAAATATAAGTACATTTACACACAAAGCCTTTTCATTTTCAGACAAACTATCTGGAGGAACTCTTCAGTTTCTGACAAGATGTTTTTCTCGCTGTTGTTGGCAGATTTGAATGTGATTTTACATATCTGAGAATCTCTGAGGTGTTTGAGGTTTCAGACTCTTTAATATAAAATTAATTGATTAACTGTTGGAAGTCATAAAAACTGTAATTTACCAACTTGAAAATGTTCTACTTCTATCTCATGACATATGTTTGAGTTTGTGTGGAACCAACGTGTTCTCACTAAAACACAGATGTTGGGACAGTGGCCGTCAGCGTCAGAAGCGACGAAAAAAAAGCGCCCTTCAGCGTGACTCCCGCGTGTCACGAAAACGTAAGCCCACCCACGAGCTTTTCCTTAAAGGGATACGCCACCGTGTGTTGAAATAGTTCTTATCACTGTCTCCTCTAGCTGTAGATAGGTGGGGTCTCCTCTAGCTGTAGATAGGTGGGGTCTCCTCTAGCTGGAGATAGGTGGGGTCTCCTCTAGCTGTAGATAGGTGGGGTCTCCTCTAGCTGTAGATAGGTGAGGTCTCCTCTAGCTGTAGATAGGTGGGGTCTCCTCTAGCTGTAGATAGGTGGGGTCTCCTCTAGCTGTAGATAGGTGAGGTCTCCTCTAGCTGTAGATAGGTGAGGTCTCCTCTAGCTGTAGATAGGTGGGGTCTCCTCTAGCTGTAGATAGGTAGGGTCTCCCCTAGCTGTAGATAGGTGGGGTCTCCTCTAGCTGTAGATAGGTGAGGTCTCCTCTAGCTGTAGATAGGTGGGGTCTCCTCTAGCTGTAGATAGGTGAGGTCTCCTCTAGCTGTAGATAGGTGGGGTTCCCTCTAGCTGTAGATAGGTGGGTCTCCTCTAGCTGTAGATAGGTGGGGTCTCCTCTAGCTGTAGATAGGTGGGGTCTCCTCTAGCTGTAGATAGGGGGGTCTCTTCTAGCTGTAGATAGGTGAGGTCTCCTCTAGCTGTAGATAGGGTGGGGTCTCCCCTAGCTGTAGATAGGTGGGGTCTCCCCTAGCTGTAGATAGGTGGGGTCTCCTCTGCTGTAGATAGGTGGGGTCTCCCCTAGCTGTAGATAGGTGAGGTTCTCCTCTAGCTGTAGATAGGTGAGGTCTCCTCTAGCTGTAGATAGGTGGGGTCTCCCCTAGCTGTAGATAGGTGGGATCTCCTCTAGCTGTAGATAGGTGAGGTCTCCCCTAGCTGTAGATAGGTGGGGTCTCCTCTAGCTGTAGATAGGTGGGGTCTCCTCTAGCTGTAGATAGGTGAGGTCTCCTCTAGCTGTAGATAGGTGAGGTCTCCTCTAGCTGTAGATAGGTGGGGTCTCCCCTAGCTGTAGATAGGTGGGGTCTCCCCTAGCTGTAGATAGGTGGGGTCTCCTCTAGCTGTAGATAGGTGGGGTCTCCTCTAGCTGTAGATAGGTGGGGTCTCCTCTAGCTGTAGATAGGTGAGGTCTCCTCTAGCTGTAGATAGGTGGGGTCTCCCTCTAGCTGTAGATAGGTGGGGTCTCCTCTTAGCTGTAGATAGGTGGGGTCTCCCCTAGCTGTAGATAGGTGGGGTCTCCTCTAGCTGTAGATAGGTGGGGTCTCCCTCTAGCTGTAGATAGGTGGGGTCTCCTCTAGCTGTAGATAGGTGGGGTCTCCTCTAGCTGTAGATAGGTGGGGTCTCCTCTAGCTGTAGATAGGTGGGGTCTCCTCTAGCTGTAGATAGGTGGGGTCTCCCCTAGCTGTAGATAGGTGGGCCAACGCATTTTTTGTGCATGCATCGTTTTAGTCCGGTGCAACACCCGGCAGCGCCGCCACTAGTTAGCTTAGCGTAGTGAATGGAATCCTATGTTGCCGGTTAACATGTTGTGAGTAAAAGTGAGCCAACAAAAGACAAAAAAAACAACCTAATTACTTGCACTGAGACAAAAAATGCGTTGGCCCACCTATCTACAGCCAGGGGAGACCGTGATAAGAACTATTTCAACAAACGGTGGCGTATCCCTTTAACCTAACTGCATCAAAGGTGACGCCAATAGTCCTGAGCCAGCCCGTGAGCGTGTCAGCTGCGTGGCGTGTCCGTTTATATTTGGGCTCCCATGGTAACAGGTTAGAGCCGACGCCTATTTTTCACGCGAAATGTGTTGGAAGCGTTTCCAGGCAACATAGAATAGGAAAAGATGTTTATATGTCGTTTAGACATGAATACATATTAATAAATGACATGTTGATGTTTGAAAGTCTCGAGGTTTTGCTATAAATGCAGATATATGAATGTAATTAAAAAAGAAAATCGATTTTCTAATATGTCACCTGTCAATACAGAAGGAAATATTCTGGAGCCTATGTTGCTGTCAACACTGCCGACGCTGTCTTTGCTGTAATCAGATCAGAATATATTTATGTTTATGGGAAACATCCATGTGTCCAGACAAGGCTAGCAGCAGCAGCGCCGCGTCAGACACCTTTCTGGTTTGTAAATACATAGAAAACGCCACGCAGCTGGCACGCCACGCAGCCAGTGTGTAGCCGGGCTAAAGGAGACGTTTAGCGTCAGTAACCACGCCAAGGGCACCTGACCAAGCGTCCGTATTTTACGAGATGGGAGTGAGAATGTGTTGTCCAGACACGTAGTTTGTTTGCAGATTAAATACATTATTCATGTCAATATAAATACAAATTAAATTACACTTTGTATAAAATCAATTTATTGACTGTTGGAAGTCATAAAAACTGTAATTTATCAACCTGAAAACGTTCTACTTCTGTCTCATGACATATGTTTGAGTTTGTGTGGAACAGAAAGATGATATTTTTTAGATTCAAACAGAGAAAAGAAAGAAACAGAAAGATGACCTCTGACCTCCATCTAATTAACATCTCCACCATCTTCAGAATCTAAGTTAATTCTGTTCGCGGGGGATTTTAATCAAACATCTGTTTTAATCTGGCATTCACTCGCTTTCCGCGCGACAGGCGATGAATTCATCTGTTGTGTTTAATCGACCCGAGCAGCATTTCAGATCCGATTCCCCCGCAGAATATACGTGTTTTAAAGGTTTAAAGGTTTAGGGTTTGTCTTTGAAAAGTTAGGTGCAGATGTGAGACCGGCTGGTAGGTTCGTTTTTTACTCCTGCAGAACATCTGCTGTTTTTAATGTAAAAACAGAAACTCAGAAGGATATTTTATTTGCCAGAAACGCCAGTATTGGCGGATCAGAAGAGTGCCGAAGCATTCAGGGGTCCCAGAGGTTTGTTAGGGGGTATTTGCAAGTTCTTAGGGGGTTCCAGTGGTCTTTTAGGGAGTTTTAAGGGGGTTTGTTAGTGTTTTAGGAGTCTTTTAAGATAGTTTTTGGGGTACAGTGACAGTGGATAGACTGGAAAGGGGGAGAGAGATGTGGGACGACACGCAGCAAAGGGGAGCAGGCCGGATTCGGACTCAGCCAACATGGGGCGAACGCTCTTACTGGGTGAGTTGGAGGTTGCCCCCTGTGTTTTAGGAGTTTTAATGGGTTTCAGGGGTTCTTAAATCCAGTCTAATGTTATCAATGGGTTATTGTGGTTATTAAAAAGGAGGTAGCTATGGATCTTGGTTTGTTTGAAGTCCAGGGGTTTTAAGAACCCCTGAAAACCTTATACAGCAGCTGGAACCCAAATTAATCCCCTTAATAACCCAAATAAAGCCCTTAAAGAAGCCCTGAATCTGCCTTAACATTCTGTGGAACCCCATAAGAATCCCTGGAAGTCCCTAGAAACCCTTAATATACCCCCAAAGTCCCCTGGAGTACCACCAAACCCCTTAAAATCCACTAAAGAAACGTTTAAACTTCCTTAGACACCGACAAACCCACTTCAGAAACTCCTGGGACCTCATACGAAATCCTGAATACCCCTGAGAGTCTCCTGAAACTTGCTGAGAACCCCCTAATACACCCCCATTATAGTACCACACAACCCCCACATAGCCAAGGAACCCCTTAAGAGCTGCTAGAGTCACTATTTGAACTACAGGAATCCCTTAAGATAGATAGATAGATAGATAGATAGATAGATAGATAGATAGATAGATAGATAGATAGATAGATAGATAGATAGATAGATAGATAGATAGATAGATAGATAGATAGATAGATAGATAGATACTTTATTCATCCTGAGGGGAAATGTCCACTAGCATCCAGTAGCTTAGACAACCATAACACAACAAACACAAATATATATCTCACATACATAAAAAATCACTCACAGAAATGTAAAGAGTTAACCATTTGTGATGTGATTACAGAGGTCAGGTATGGACTGACCCCGAGATGCAATGACCAGGACAGTGTATGCAAAAGAGAACAGTGCAATAGCTTATTATTAAATATTATCTATGACTATGAAAAGACAAGAATGTAAACATAATAGAATTGCTTGACAAACAAGAAAATGAGTAATATGCGTTAAGAATAATATATGACAGGGAATAAGTTATAAGATTTAAATGTTATGACCACAGTCCAGATCGTGTAGGAGGGCTAATATAGCAGACAGTGATATAATGGGAGGGGCTAAG
>NC_053131.1:33322731-33337731 GCF_010015445.1 Perca fluviatilis
AAAAAGGCGGAAATCTAAACTCTTCAGATGATGTCGCTTCAAACTGTTTTAGAGCAGAAACACATAAACAAATTCTCATCAGAGGGGAAGAAAATATTAAAGGGTAACTGTGTTTTTGTGTCTAAGTGACTGGTGGGAACAACTATTTTTGAAATTGGTCCAGTACAAGCTGCAATGTAACGTTAAACCGTGGGTTTAGTGGACCTAAAAGGTCTGTTGTTGCCGCTGACAGACTCAGATTATTATTCTTAGTGTGTGACAACATTATGGGATGGATCCCTACAGAGATAGACCTTTTAGTTAAAGAGTAAGATCCTTTTAGTTTAACATGAAACAGCCCCGAAATCACCATCACCAAACTCCACCAGACTCCATGTAAATAATCAGGACTTTTAGCGTGTATAGAGCCAGCATATCTCCACCAGACTCCATGTAAATAATCAGGACTTTTATCATCGTAAAACACACTTCATTCAAAGTGGACAGAAACTAAATAAAACTACCAAAAGCCGTCTTGGTTCATCTTTCCACTGTTCCAACAACCACCGCTCTGGTTTGGTTGAAATAAACCCTTAATTCACCCATTTACATGTGGAGATATGCTGGCTCTATACACGCTAAAAGTCCTGATTATTTACATGGAGTCTGGTGGAGATATGCTGGCTCTATACACGCTAAAAGTCCTGATTATTTACATGGAGTCTGGTGGAGATATGCTGGCTCTATACACGCTAAAAGTCCTGATTATTTACATGGAGTCTGGTGGAGTTTGGTGATGGTGATTTTGGGGCTGTTCCATGTTAAACTAAAAGGATCTTACTCTTTAACTAAAAGGTCTATCTCTGTAGGGATCCATCCCATAATGTTGTCAGACAATCAGAATAATAAGAGTCTGTCAGTGGCAAAAACACAACTTTTAGTGGACCCTAACTGATGCTGAACATTTGTCCTGTAGGGTTACATAACAGCCCCGTTTATGGCTGCCGGTTAAAGTGTTCTCAGTCAGTACTGGACTAATTTCAAAGATTTTTATTAGAGAATTTATTAGAGAATTGTATAATCACCTTTTTTCAGTCCCTGGGTTCTTTATTTTCTGCGAGGCACTTAAATAAAAGCACTTTGTATGTACGATTATTTTCACTTGGCATTCGATAACACCTCATCTAGTGTCAGGGCTGGAAATTGTACCCCGATTCTGGGGGGTGAAACCTTATTATTTCAATATTAACATCTTTGTCATGGCACCATTTGGCTTCCCAGTATGAAGAAAAGTGACTGGATGGATTGATTGAGTCGATAAAGATTTACTTCTTAGTTAGTAAACTAAACTAAACTTGACAAGCTTTACTTCTTGGGGAAAATCTTCCTGAAGATGCTCCGTCTTGACTTGCCCGTGTTGTCGTCTGTAAGCTGGGGGGTCACAGTTGGGGGGTCCTGGGTGTCGGTGGACAGAGGAGGAGGAGGCTGCTTTTGTCGGCTCTCTGCATCTGCAGTGCAATAAATCACAGATTCATTCATTCACACGCTCACTGATAACCTGGGCCCACTCGGAATCGGCAGACACAGAATCCTGCAGAATTTCACGTAGATTTAGCAATAAAACTCCATCTCCATTATTGATTAATTAAAATGCAGGAAAAAAAAGGTAACCAGACAGTTAATATTAATAATAATAATAATAATAATAATAATAATAATAATAATAATAATAAAACAGAAGCTGCTTGAGTTTGTTCCGAACCTTTTGGTGCAAGACAGCTAGGGTCGGGTACCGAAACCCGGTCCCTATATGGCCCCCGGTTCCTAAATGACCGGTGTCTACCGGACCCAATGACAACAGCAGAATGCCTGCGCTGGTCTATGATGCTCCGAAACAGACGTTAGAGGCAACAGCAGCAACGCTGCACGTGAGGTTTGTTGACGTTACACTTGGCAGCACGTAACGTTAGCCTACCGTTAGCTAGTAGCTGGATTAAAGACGGTTTAAAAGGAGAACTATGCAGTTGTTTTTTTAGCTTAATTTACCTTAACTGAACAGCTTCGGAGTCATGGGAATGGTTATAGGACTATTTTCGGGTTGAAATGTGGTCGTCTCGCTCCCCCCTAGCGCACGTGAGCGGAAAAACCACCCATTTAGCTGACGCTTTTATCCAAAACGACTTACAATTGCTATATATGTCAGAGGCCACACACCTCTGGAGCCACTAGGGGTTAAGTGCCTTGCTCAGGGACACAACGGTTGATGTATCGCAGTGGGAATCGAACCCTAGTCTCCCACACCAAAGGCATGTGTCATATCCACTGCGCCATCACCACACCTTTTCATTTCATTTCAGTCAGGAACCAGCTACCTATAAGAACAAGGTAGCGATGGAGTTCTTCACACTATCGTCATGGCTTTAGTTTTAGCACCAGTATCAGAAAAACAAAAACAAACGACAACCAACCCTAGTTGTTAGCATTAAACAACATGCTAACGTGCGGTGTGTGGACTGACCTGTGCTGCTCTCCCCTTCCTCTGGGTAGTGGTGCTTGTCGTAGTACGTGTGGGGCGGTTTGGGAGGAGGCTGGCCCTCCGTGGACGATCGTCTCTCCAGGCTCTCAGCTCTCTTGTCGAGCTGTTTGGTCGAAGCCGAATCGTCTGGAGCCTCGGCCAACTTCTCCAAACTCAGGTTGACCGATGACGCTCTCCTGAACAAAAACAGACTAATGTCACTTTAAGGGAACTAATTGTGAACAAAGATTTATAGTCTGATGGTTCCCATCCACTGTGAGATTATTATTTATTTTTAGACAGTAGGGGTCACCCTGTTTCCCAGCATTGGACGCTTGATGGGCTTCCCGATAGCAGTGATACATATCTCTCTAACATGACCACAGACAAATGGCTGCACCATAAGGCCTCCTGCACACTGGATGTGTGGCGTGTCCATTTTTATTTGGGCTCCCATGTTAACAGGTCAGAGCGTGCACACTGCCTGCGTGGCACGTCTCAGGCGCGGCTCGAGAAAGCGCGTGCATGCTAGAAATAGAACCAACGCCTATTTTTCACGCAACACGCCAGCGTGTTGGAAGCGTTTCCAGGCAACATAGAATAGGAAAAGATGCTTATATGTCATTCACACACAAATACATATTCATAAATGACATGTTGATGTTTGAAAGTCTCGAGATTTTGACACAAATGCAGATATATACATGTAATTAAAAAAATAATAATAAAAAATAAAATAATATTTTCAAATATTGCACCTGACTACAGTTGAAAATCAGCCGACTGGCTAACACTGGCGCATTTACAGAAATGTTGATTAATGCGCATTGTCCTAATCAAAAAAATAATACTTCTCTCTCTCAATCCAGAAGGAAATATTCTGGAGCCTATGTTACCGTCAATACTGCAGACATTGCCTTTGCTGTAATCAGATCAGAATATATTTATGTTTATGGG
Source organism: Perca fluviatilis (assembly GCF_010015445.1). Lineage (NCBI taxonomy): Eukaryota > Metazoa > Chordata > Actinopteri > Perciformes > Percidae > Perca > Perca fluviatilis. The sequence continues at coordinate 33,326,183 of NC_053131.1, forward strand.
AAACATCCATGTGTCCAGACAAGGCTAGCAGCAGCAGCAGCAGCAGTGTTTTTCCACCACTGTGTGCCCGCTGAATGTAACCCACCTCGTCAAATAACCCTCATGTTGTCCTCAGGGTCAAATCTGACCCATTTTCAAAAAGTTTCTATATCAGAAATTTGGGTTTCCTTCAACCAAATTGTCAATAACAATAACGTGGATGGTTCCATACAGCGCTCTTCACAAGTTAAATAACTGATTTTGATTAAATACCTTGAATTGATTAAAGAACACTGAAAAAAGTGACAGAAATGTAGGGAAAAAAATCTTCTTCAAAGTAGCCACCCTTTGCTTTTTTTGATAACTCTGCAAACCCTTGGTGTTCTCTCAATGAGCTTCATGAGGTAGTCACCTGAAATGGTTTTACCTTCACAGGTGTGCTTTGTCAGGGTTCATTAGTGGAAGTTTTTCCCTTATTAATAAAAAAGCAAAGGGTGGCTACTTTGAAGAATCTAAAATATAAGACATGTTTTCAGTTATTTCACACTTTTTTGTTAAGTACATAATTCCATATGTGTTCATTCATAGTTTTGATGCCTTCAGTGAGAATCTACAATGTAAATAGTCATGAAAATAAAAAGGAAACACATTGAATGAGAAGGTGTGTCCTAACTTTTGGCCTGTACTGTATAGAAAAAAAAATAACTATGAAGTATTTCATTTTTGGAACTGTGAACTTGAACTAGTTCATTTTAAAATTTGTGAACTGAACTTTGAACTAGTTCATGTAGAAAGTCAACTTTCCCAACACTGGTCCCTGCTCTGTGTCTCTTTCAGCTAAAGGGTCCTTGGCTTGAAAAAGGTTGAAGACCTCTGGTCTACGGGAAGACAACACAAGGGTTAAAGAAGTAATTCTTTTTGGCTTCTCAGCCGCCTCAGAGTCCCCACAGTGCTCAGTGTGAACAGGTGAGATGTGAAAGGCTAATTACCTGACGCAGTTTGATGAAAACCACTTTAAGTCTGGAACTCCGTCAAACACTTCAGCGACTGACTGACGTCTGGTGTGACGCAAATGCCTTGGTAACCGTGTTCAGGTCAGAAAGTCATCATGAGAAATTAAAACTCTTTAAATCAAAGCAGGAGTGATGACAGCCGGGACAAAATATTGATGAATCAAACCTCAAAATCTTTAAAATACTGACAAAATCACACTCGTTGCAAAGTGTATCAAGTACTTAAGTTGGCAGTGAACTCATGTATTTCCTAATATGAATTATGTTGGAACAAGACCAACCCAAACTCAAAGAGTCTCAAAGAGTCTACTTTAAGTACATTTTGCATCACATTGTAGTCGTTTTGCATCTGTTGTTGGAAATTGTTATGTTTATTTGTAGTTGTTTTGCATTTCTGTGATAGTTTTGCATCTATTTTCTCATTTCTGCAAATCATAGACCTTTTTCACAGCAGACATGTTGACATGTCATAGTAGGAAAAGCACAGGTGTGTTCAAAACCATTAATGATGGCTGCATTCCACTTAGGAGAGGCCCTGGTATTAAACCATTACTGATGGCTGCATTCCACTTAGGAGAGGTCCTGGTATTAAACCATTAATGATGGCTGTATTCCACTTAGGAGAGGTCCTGGTATTAAACCATTAATGATGGCTGCATTCCACTTAGGAGAGGCCCTGGTATTAAACCATTACTGATGGCTGTATTCCACTTAGGAGAGGTCCTGGTATTAAACCATTAATGATGGCTGCATTCCACTTAGGAGAGGTCCTGGTATTAAACCATTACTGATGGCTGCATTCCACTTAGGAGAGGCCCTGGTATTAAACCATTACTGATGGCTGCATTCCACTTAGGAGAGGTCCTGGTATTAAACCATTAATGATGGCTGCATTCCACTTAGGAGAGGTCCTGGTATTAAACCATTAATGATGGCTGTATCCCACTTAGGAGAGGCCCTGGTATTAAACCATTACTGATGGCTGCATTCCACTAAGAGAGGTCCTGGTATTAAACCATTAATGATGGCTGCATTCCACTTAGGAGAGGCCCTGGTATTAAACCATTACTGATGGCTGCATTCCACTTAGGAGAGGTCCTGGTATTAAACCATTACTGATGGCTGCATTCCACTTAGGAGAGGTCCTGGTATTAAACCATTAATGATGGCTGCATTCCACTTAGGAGAGGTCCTGGTATTAAACCATTAATGATGGCTGCATTCCACTTAGGAGAGGCCCTGGTATTAAACCATTACTGATGGCTGCATTCCACTTAGGAGAGGTCCTGGTATTAAACCATTACTGATGGCTGCATTCCACTTAGGAGAGGTCCTGGTATTGTGCATGCTGACTCACTGAAATCTCTTACTGGGACACTTGATGGAACTGAGCCATCGTTAAGGTTATCAATCTCAGCTGTGCTTTTCCTACTATGACGAGTCAACATGTCTGCTGTGAAAAAGGTCCATTATGAGAAGTTAAACTCTTTAGATCAAAGCAGTAGTAGAGAGACAGACAGCCGGGACAAAATATTGACGAATCAAACCTCAAAACCTTTTAAATTCGGACTAAAAATCACACTCACAGCACAGCGTATCCAAGACTGTCAAGGTCTTAAGTTGGCAGGGAATTCACATATTTCCTAATGCAAATTATTGAGTTGATTTTATACGTTATTAAAAAACATGGGCAGACTATGAGACAATGGGCCCCTGGGCACAGAGAGCCAGAAGCAAAACATTCGATCTCAGAGTATTTTTCTTTTAGTAATTTAGCATTTTTGTCTCCTATTATTTCATGTATATTCTGTATGTGTGCTGTGTGTCTGATATTTTGCTGCTGTAACACTGTAATATCCCTTTCCCCCCCATATCTACCTATCTTAGTGGTCGTTTTACGTCTATTTGTAGTCTGTTTACATCTTTTTCGGTTGGGTTTCCATTTATCAGACTGATATCCTAAAGTGGCTTATGTATGACACGTCAATTTGTATGCCGTTTTTTGCGTGTTATCAAGACGCATAATCGCTTTTTAGCGTTGTCAACCGTTTTTTTTTATTTTGTTAATGTTTATTTTATTTTTTTTTTTAAGCCTTCCCTAATGTTTGGGGCGACGCCACTTGGTAGCAGCGTAGACATACACGCTGATAGCTCAAAATGCGTACAGATAACACGCCATTTGGCTTTAGGAAATGCTGGCGTGTATGTTTACGCAAAGTCATGATGTCATGTTGGCATTTTGTGGTCATTTAGTGTGTCTTGTGGTCTTGTGATAGTGTGTGTAGATTCTGTTCCTGAATGTGAGATTCACAAGCTTTTAAAGAAACGAACACACTGAAACAAACATTCAGTATTCGTAAAAATTTGTGGTGAAGCTTTAACTGGACAAAGTCCACTCATTTCTTTCTCATTTTTCTAAGTACAGTAACGTTTGTGTGTGTGTGTGTGTCTCTCTCTCTGTGCGTGTGTGTGCGTGCATGTGTGTGTCTCTGTGAGTCTGTGTCTGTGTGTGTGTGTGTCTGTGTCTGTGTGTGTATGTATGTGTGTGCATGCATGTGTCTCTGTGAGTGCATGTCTATGTGTTTGTGTATGTGTGTGCGCGTGTGCTTGTGTCTGTGTGTGTATGTGTCTCTCTGTGTGTATGTGTGTGCACGCGTGTGTGTATATGTGTGTGTATGTGTGTGTGTGTATGTGTCTCTCTGTTTGTATGTGTGTGTGTGTGTGTGTGTGTATGTGTCTCTGTGTGTGCTTGTGTCTCTCTGTGTGTATGTGTGCGTGTGTGTGTGTATGTGTCTGTGTGTGTGTGTGTGTGTGTCTCTGTTGTGTGTGTGTGTGTGTGTGTGTGTGTGTGTGTGTGTGTGTGTGTGTGTGTGTGTGTGTGTGTGTGCGCGCGTGTGTGTGTGTGTGTATGTGTATTTACCCTGAGTCGTCAGAGTCGCTGCTGGCAGATTCGGAGCAGTTTTGGAGTTTTTTCACCCAAAGCAGCTGCAGTTCTCTGCTGGACGCTGCAAACAGGTACTGACTGCCGTCCTGCAGTCTGAGAAACACAGACACACAGACACACACACACACACACACGCACGCACGCACGCACGCACGGACACGCACACACACAGTCAGCAACAACAATGTGAGAAACTAGGATGGACATTTTTATTCACCATTTTATAAACCAATCGATTAATCAAGAAAATAATCTCCAGCTGCAAGGATACTGAAATAAATCATTAGTTGCAGTTTTAGTACAAAGCATCTTACACTGTACACTTTAGTTATTTAATCCAAACATACCAAAAAACATCATACAGACAAAAAGAGAAGGGGTGTGTGTTGCACAGAACCATGGGAGCTACTTCAAATATGCAAACAAATATTATTTCTAACTTTAATTAAAGTTAGGGATGCACCGAATCCAGGATTGGGCTTCTGATTCGGCTGAATATTTGGGCTTTTTGACAGGGTTCTGGTTTCTGCTGAACCGTAGAATTTTTTCCCAGTGAACCGAACCCTACGCTTGCAATCGGCGCGCTACGCTGGTCGCCGTAGTGACGGCGCCGTTGATTACAGGAAGGTGTTTAAGTAGGTGGATCGTTCAATGCAGTAGGCTGTGAGGAAGTGGACATGGAACTGGTGAGCAGAAAAAGTTGTTGTTTGGCAGAACTTTCAGTCAAAAGAAGACCATTCAAGTCCAGCTACACTGTCAGAAATAAAGGTATACGGTTGAGGTCCATTCATGTTCTCTGGAGGTACTACTGCTGGTGATGTACCCCCAAAGGGTCATAGTTGATCCACAAGGTACACATTTGAACTTTGAAAAGGTTGAAAAGGTACAAACATGAGAAAGGGTCCATGTCTGTACCATTTTTTGAACATATAGGGGTACAATAAGAAAGATGTCAGTGTGTGACCCATGCTGTGACCAAAATGATATTGGGGGATGGGATGGCTAGTGCCTCAGGGCTGTCAAGGAAATCATGAAGGTCTCAAATTCATAGTCCTAGCATTTAGGTTGATTATTGTCCCCAGGGGTACACATTTTCTCCCAAAGGGTACAAACTTTAAGAGAACAAGTATGTACCCTGGTTGGTAAACCTTCGAGGGTACTGCCCCAGTGACGAGCCGTTGGACCCCTGAAGGTACAAATTTTGCACATTATTTCTGACAGTGTACATGTTCAATTTGCAATGCTGATTGGTCTGGTGGTGGCGAGGACCCTAAACTATACACAACATGGCCGCTGTTACAACATCTGGTACGAAACATCTGAAAGAATAAGAGTTGTGCACGAAGGAATCTCCAGACAGCAGCCAGAATGCAGCAACTTCAGGTACGGCAAAGGAAGGCCAGTCCCTGTTTACTTCATTCATGTGTTTACTGGGTTCATGGACTGAGGATGGGAGGAGGAGTCAGCACAATCTCAACCAGTCCCACCAGAAAAAACATAATTCAATGCATAATCAGCCAAAGTCCGCATATTTATGCGGGGGCCGCATTTTTCGCCGCAGAAAATGCCGATTTCCGCGCAAAATATGCGGGGCTTGCATGATTTCATAATCATAATAAAAAGCGTGTCCTTCACACAAGAGCAGCCATTTTCCCCTGTTGCCACGGGAACGTTATGAAGTGACGTAATTAGGCGACGTGAACATCATCGAAAAGCAGGGTGTTGGGGGTGGGAAATCACTTTGTTTTCTCTTTTTCATCAAACCGAAGTTTTTGCAAGTTCCCGCAATTTCATCGCATAAAATTGCATAAATATCATATAGCATATTCCATTGCATTTTTTAAGAAAACGTGCCGCATAATCAAGGATTTTTGCCCGCAACCATCACAAAAAACCTCCGCATTTTTCTGGAAGGACTGATTAACCAGTGGATTCGGTATTCGGCCGAACCTCAAAAATCTGGATTCGGTGGATCCCTAACTGAAGCCCAATACAAATGTTGTGAACGTGATGTCACTCACATCAGTTTGAACGTGTTCTCCTTCCTCCTGTAGTAAACGTTCTCCCTGCAAACAACTCCGTCCATGTTGATAGGAGGCCACCTAGAGGCCCTCTGTGGAAACATGACACACAGCATCTCATCAACGTGTCAGAGGATAGAAAACGGTTTGACCGCTCCTGAAATACAACTTCCATGTGTATAAAGTCCAGTTCAGACCAAAGATGCGCAACGAGACGAGTTGAAACTTCCAGGCTTATTGTAGCTAAATATATCATTTGTTTGTGTGTAAATATCAATGTGGATAACGTCAGTGATAGTTACATGCTCGCTACAGTTACATTTCTAGTGATGAATCAGCAAAAACACATTTCAGTTCTCTGATTCACGGCTTTGTCCTAGGCGCTCCCTCTCTTCAGCAACTCTCTAACATACTTTTCAAATTATAAATACATATAAATACATAAATAATTTACATAATATATGTAATATATGTATACAAGAACACTAAAGAATGCTGGTTTATGCTGGAATCAGCCGACAACTTTCTAACATAGAAATAAAATGGATTATGGATAATTTGATTGTGGCTGACTTCACCAGCTGACTTCTCTATTGGCTGTTGAAACAGGAGACGTCTCTAACGTTGTAAAACCAGCCTCTGGAGACTCCACCAGCTGACCTCTTCTATTGGCTGACCGAGTGTGCGCCTTATTAACCCGTGCATGAGTAAATATAAATATTACACTGATGTTGTTGCACGCCATCGTCTTTCGTACCTCTGCGGCAGCCGCTCGGTCTTTAAACAGGCTCAGCGTCTCTCCTTCCAGGACGGCAAACACCTCCTCCCAGTGCTCCAGACCCTGCAGCAGCCAATCACAGAGAGACAAGACACACCTGTCAGCCAATCAGCACAATGGACATGCAGGCATGACGGACGCTGCAACGCCTTGTACTGTAATCACTTCAGTTTTTTTTTTTTAACTATAATATTTCACTACTGAAAAAAGGAGACGAGATGAATTTCAACTCTCGTAACACTGAACCACAGAGACTGAACAGAGATGGCGCTGTGACGAAATGGTTTCACATCGGACACTCAAGTAGAGTAAAGATTAAACAGTAAACCTCATGGCTATTCTCCAACCATACAGTATATTCTGTTCCAAAATTATGCACACCTCTTTTGTCGGGCAGGTGCGTAGGATATAATCAAAAGTAGGGATCGACCGATTGGGATTTTTTAGTGCCGATGCTGATTTTTTTTTCATCAGCCTTAGCCGATGACCGATTTTCTTGAGCCGATATTTGGAGCCGATGCTGCTTTTGCTCCCTCAATTTACACATCATAAAAATGTAAACCATGCCACACTGGATTTGTTTTCGGAATCTGCTCTGCCATTTCTTTAAAAAATAATAACCAAAAACACAGATCAGTGTCACTTCGGCAATCACCTTACATTCATATCACCCAAATGATGTGTGCAATGTGCATCATATGGATGGCTGCAGCGTCTCCAGCAACACAGAGCTGCCCGTGGACGCCTGTCTGTAAATAATGCCGGGAAAAAACTATCGGCGAACGCAGCAGCCGCGTATCGGCCGATGCGATACACGTAAAATCGCAAATATTGGCCGACCGATAACATCGGTCTATCACTAATCAAAAGTAGCAGATCAAAAGCTTAGAGAAAGTCCTGCACGCTGACCATTACGCAAGCAATAATTTATTTAGAAAAATACAACGTTTCAGTCTTAGACCTTCATCAGGTAAATTTCGTTCCAAAATTATGTGAAATTGAATTTCTTATTAAAAAAACAACATTTTCTTGCCTTTACACATCTGTCTGATGCCAGAGGTTTCTCACCTTGTTTCCTCCTTGTTTCAGTTTGATCTCCAGCATCCCCTCCATCCTAATTGGCTGCTCTGCCGTTACCTAACAACACCACAGGTGTGTGAGAGAGAGAAAAAAAAAAAAAAAAAAAAAAGAGAGAGAGAGCGCGCCGGCCAATCAGCTTTCAGTAACTACGTACAGAAGTCATGACAGTTGATGATGAGCGAGAGTTTTGTTTTACCTCTGTGCTGCGTTCTTCCTCCGGCAGATCTTCTAACTTCCTCTGCCGCTGCGGAGGAGGAGGAGATGGAGTCACCTCACGCGTTGGAGGAGCAAGGTCAGCTGACTCGGTATCCTGCTCTGTGATTGGTGCAGCAGCCGGGGAGTCAGGTGGTGGAGAATCGGGAGGATCAGGCTCGCTGTCTAGCTCTTTCCCCGTTGAATAAGGTTGTGATTCAGGGGGAAAGAAACCTCTTTCTGCGACGGGCGGAGACGGTGGTCCAGTCGGAGCAACGAGCTCTCTGATTGGTGGAGGCGAGCCAGGTGGCGTAGCAGCTTTCTCCGTTTGGTTTGGGGGCTCAGAGCGGACGTTAGGCGAGATTCTGGGCTTTGGAGCCAGAAGTGGTTTGGATCTGGGATCATCCTCAAGAGATAAAGAAGAGACTGAGGTTTTAGGGGACGAAATGTTTGGCTTTGGAGACAAAGCAGGTTTGAATTTTGGATGTCCGTCTTCCTCGGGAGATGAAGAGGAGACAGAGGTTTGACAGGCAAGGTGTGGAGGTGATGTTCTGAGTGGAGAGCCAGGTGTCGAGTTTAATTGGCGGCTTTGAAGTCTCGCTAAAATCGGGCTGGCGTCGGGACAAGCAGGAGGACCGTCAGCGTCATCTCCTGCCTCCAGTTTCTTCCAGCTTGAGTCCAGGGCAGGGTGGAGAGACGGGCTCTTTGGGGGACTGGTGGAGGTCTTCTTGTCCCACATGGACGATCTGATTGGCCTGTCCGGCTTCCTGCCGCTGCTGACTCGACGCACGATGTCCCTGGAGGAGGAGGTCCGCGGGGTCTTTGGGTCCAACGGTTTACTCCTCAGAGAGGAAACTCTGCCTGGAGGTTTTCTCTCCTGAAGGTCCGTGTTCTCACTTCCATGAAGTCTCTTCTCCCTCTGAGGAGAAAAAAAACAAACTTTAAAGCTAAGCTAGTTGGCAGTGAACTCATGTATTTCCTAATATGAATTATGTTGGAACAAGATCAACCCAAACTCATAGAGTCTCAAAGAGTCTACTTTAAGTACATTTTGCATCACATTGTAGTCATTTTGCATCTATTGTTGGAAATTGTTATGTTTATTTGTAGTTGTTTTGCATTTCTGTGATAGTTTTGCATCTATTTTCTCATTTCTGAAAATCATAGACCTTTTTCACAGCAGACATGTTGACATGTCATAGTAGGAAAAGCACAGGTGTGTTCAAAACCATTAATGATGGCTGCATTCCACTTAGGAGAGACCCTGGTATTAAACCATTACTGATGGCTGCATTCCACTTAGGAGAGACCCTGGTATTAAACCATTACTGATGGCTGCATTCCACTTAGGAGAGGTCCTGGTATTAAACCATTAATGATGGCTGCATTCCACTTAGGAGAGGTCCTGGTATTAAACCATTAATGATGGCTGCATTCCACTTAGGAGAGGTCCTGGTATTAAACCATTACTGATGGCTGCATTCCACTTAGGAGAGGTCCTGGTATTAAACCATTAATGATGGCTGCATTCCACTTAGGAGAGGTCCTGGTATTAAACCATTACTGATGGCTGCATTCCACTTAGGAGAGACCCTGGTATTAAACCATTAATGATGGCTGCATTCCACTTAGGAGAGGTCTTGGTATTAAACCATTACTGATGGCTGCATTCCACTTAGGAGAGGTCCTGGTATTGTGCATGCTGACTCACTGAAATATCTTACTGGGACACTTGATGGAACTGAGCCATCGTTAAGGTTATCAATCTCAGCTGGGCTTTTCCTACTATGACAAGTCAACATGTCTGCTGTGAAAAAGGTCCATAGGGAGAAAAGACCGACTTCAAAATAAGACAGGAAAACCAACAGAAACATGAAACCAACTAAACAAAGAAACTTGACAAAGGGACTAGACTTGACACTGGACGCGATCAGACCGGCCAGAGCAGCCTCGAAACAAAACAAAAAAATTCCAGACTCTCCCGAAAATTCCAGACTCTCTCCTCTATAAAGAGGAAGAATCAAGCGATGTCAGAGATAGATTTACTAAACAACAGCCTTGGACCTGGAAAACATTTAAATGATGATGGAAAAAGTAGAGAAAAACGTTTTGCATATATTTTATACCGTTGGAAAGCCTGTTTAGTTCCCTTTCAAATGATACACATCTGTAAGGAACATGCATTTGTGGGATGAGCAGCAGCGCTGAGTATGTGGGTTGCGCCCATGAAAAATTTGCCAAATCGTCTCTGCCAATGCTAAACAGCTTATTCTGCCGTTGACTTGTTTGGTGAAGTTTTGAAGTTTGAAGAAACGAGATATATTGGCAATTTAACAATTTATTGATTTCACAAACAGGAGCCTCAGTAGCGTGTGGAAAAACCATACACAGCCACAACAGCCTGGCACCTCCTCCTCATGCTGGTCACACACTGCTGTGGGATGGCGTCCCATTCTTCAACCAGCAGTCCTGACCTCAACCCCATTGAACACTTGTGGAATCAGCTTGGGCGTGCTGTTGGTGCCAGAGTGACCAACACAACCACGTTGGCTGACTTGCGACAAATGCTGGTTGAAGAATGGGATGCACTTCACTTAGATCGTTAAAATAGGGCACTGTAGCTTTTATCAACCAACCTGTGTTTTCTTCTGCTGTAGTGCGATGAAGCGGTCGCTCTGGGCCTGGATCATAGCTTCCAAGTCCTCCTGCCTCTTCAGGAGCTCCATCACATCAGACACCGAGTCCTGGAGGAACCCAAACAACGAGCGGTTTATGTAAAGGGGATGACTCGCGGTCTGAATGTTGCCATGGAGAATACTGCTAAAAGACAGTGTGATGTCCAGAAACCTTTTTGTGTTTTTTGATCGATCACATTGCCACGCCAGTTAACCTTTGTGTCGTCTCCCCGTCCACCATGCAACTTTGAGCTTTTCTGGGTCAACATTTTTAGACACTTTTGCCGTTTTTCCCAACATTTTAAGTCACTTGTTCTGATGTTTTTTTCCACATTTTGACAACATTCTTTTAAAGAAAAGAAACATGTAAATGCTATAAAATTAAAGGTGCAGTAGGTAGGATTGTGAAGATCCAGGACTTAGCCAACATTTTTTAACATCGACAACTTCTCAGTCCCGACCCCCTTTCTGCTAAAGCCCAAAACGGTCTCCTAAGCCCCTCCCCCCACAAGGGAGAATGAATGTGTGTGCATGAGCAGTGATTGACATGCAGTTAGACACCTCCCTGGCCCTGATTGGTGCATCTGAACAGGGAGCGGTGGATTTTTGCTAATTTCACTACAGACTGTAGGTGGAGCCAGAGGAGACTGATTTATTTATTTTAAATGACCTGCTTCATGTAGTTCTACTGGAACATAGGTTCAGTTTCAGCAAATATGAGTCTTACCTATACTGCACCTTTATATAAAACACCCAAATTGAAATAAAGTAGTGGACTGATCATTTCATGTACTTGTGAAGAGCGTTATAGGGAACCATCCACGCTATTTCTTTTTACAATGCGGTTGATAACACTGATGGTTTATT
>NC_053131.1:33342731-33362731 GCF_010015445.1 Perca fluviatilis
TGTACTGTAAATATATTCTGATCTGATTACAGCAAAGACAACGTCGGCAGTATCGACGGCAAAATAGGCTCCAGAATATTTCCTTCTGTATAGACAGGTGCAATATTTGAAAATCAATATTTTTTTTAAATTAAATTTATATATCTGCATTTATATCAAAACCTCGAGACTTTTAAACATCAAGATGTCATTTATTAATATGTATTTGTGTCTAAACGACATATAAACATCTTTTCCTATTCTATTTAGCCTGGAAATAGAACAGGAAAAGATGTTTATATGTCGTTTAGACACAAATACATATTAATAAATGACATCTTGATGTTTGAAAGTCTCGAGATTTTTATATAAATGCAGATATATAAATGTAATTTAAAAACAATAATAATAATAGACCAGCACGCCCAGAATGCACCTGAACACACCTTCCTGTAAGACCGGCACGCCCAGAATGCACCTGAACACACCTCCCTGTAAGACCGGCACGCCCAGAATGCACCTGAACACACCTCCCTGTAAGACGGGAAACTGACAACTGGGTCGGTCTTAAACTAGCAAAGACACTTGGGTCGGGCTCGAAATATAAGCGTACATTATCTCATCCAATGCGTTCAAATAAACATCCGATAAACCTCACACAAGACCCCCCCTACCTTTGTGGTATCTGGCCCTATAAGTTTAAAGTCTGTATAAAAGCTCAAATGTGCGGAGTCATCGGGAGCACAGCAGCGCAGTGGGTCATGATTTACCTCTCAGTGGAGGGATTTTTGCTGGGATGTTTTGAGTGGAGATCAGTGATTGGTGGCTGAGGTGGTTCAAGGGACTGTAAGTTTAGGTACCCCTTCAATGGACTTTTACCTTTACTTTGCTAACTTATATGTTCCTGTGGTTTTTAGAGCAAGAGAGAGAGCGACCATTTTGGAAGGTCTGGTCTGTCGTCTCTCCGAGCTCTGTAGGGCTCGTAATTGAGGCTGAATTCTTTGATGTAATAAACTTTTATAATCAAGAACGGTGTCAGCCGATTTCCTCTCCAACACATCATCACGTCATCGCTACGAAAGACACCACACCTTCCCCTACGCTCACAGAAGAAAAAGTCGAGGACCCACAACACAAGCATCCCTCTCAGATTGCACTTAATTCTGCCCAGATAGCACGTACATTTTCTCAAGCACTGCTTTTACTTTCTGTAGTGGTATATTTGGATGACTTTCCCACCTCCAGCGCCTCGTGTTGCCTCAGCAGAGTCTGGATGGAGTGCAGGTCGTGGTCGTGGTCGTGGTCCTGGTCTTCCGAGTCCAGCACCGCCTCCTTCTCCGCCATCCAGCCCTTCAGCTCGTCCACGTCGTGATCAAACTGGTGAACCTCCCTCGCTGACTGCAGGTTCTGGAGGAAACGGGGCACGCGGTTACGTTGCATTCATACAATCTGCGTCGGCTACCCCGTTTCCGGTTTCTTCCCACCATAAAGACATGCATGCTAGGAAACTAGGACTACAGTTGAAAATTAGCCAATTGGCTAACACTGGCGCATTTACAGAAATGTCCATTAATGTGCATTGTCCTAATCAAATAAATGCATAAATAAATCAAGAAGGAAGGAAATTCCATTTATTGATTTTTATTGCTAAAGCACTAATGGGTAAATTACCCCTCTGCATTTCAAATGTGCTTACTTACCATAATAGTGTTTATAGAACAAGGTCATAAAAAAAAAAAAATACTATTAAGTACTCCATCAACAAGAACAGAACTTGCAAGTTCTGTTCTTGTTGATGGAGTACTTAATAGTATTTTTTTTACCATGGTAAAACAGCTTTTTCATCATATGCACCAAATGTCTGGAATGAGTTACAAAAACACCTTAAATCTAGAATCACTTCCCACCTTTCAATACTTTTAAAAACCTTTTAAAGTCTACTTTGACTGAACAGTGTCATTGTTTTTAACTAGGTGCCCTTTAAGTTGTATGTCTGCATTAGCTTAAGTTAAGTGTAATGTCTAGTTTGTGTTCTAGTATGTATAGTGTGTGTATAGAGATTTGTGGTGTAGTATGTAACCATTGTCCTGTCTTTTATGTATTTTTGGAACTTGTTGCCGCCTGTCTTGGCCAGGAGTCCCTGGAAGAAGAGTTACTGTAACTCAATGGGACTTTTCCTGGTTAAATAAAAATAAAATAAAAAGACGGTGTGGCAGAAAAAATGCATTTTGAATGGATAGCATTCATTTTGAAGGGGGGGTTAGTGTGTTAAAGGCTGCGGCGAAGTGTTGGGACTAGGGCTGCACAATATATCTGTCATGGTTGTATGTTTCTGGATGTTCTGTTTCCTGTTTTATTTTGAAGTCTCTAGTTTTATGTCTCGTCTTGTCTGATTTACTTCCTGTGTTTTCCCTCCCTTGTGACACCTGTTGCTTGTTTTCTCAGTACCCTGTGTATTTAGTCTCTGTTCTGTCTTTGTCTCTTGTCGGATTATTGTTTGCCGTTTGTCCTTGTTTTGGATTTGCCTTCTGTTCTCGGGACATCTTTTGTTGGTATGGACTTTATTATTTTGTTTATTAAATCCTCTAAGCTCACACTGCCTGTCCGTCTCTACATTTGGGTCCTACATCCTCTGAAACCCTGACAATATTGTTATTTTATTGCCGTCGCAATATCAACTGGCGCAATATACACATCGCAAAAGGCTGCGACATATCGCGATAGACACTCTCGAGATTTCTTGTGTTAGTTGAAAGAACATATCAGTAGAAAACTGCACTTAAAAATGTAACGGTCATTCTGTTTGTAAGTGTTGCCTTTTATATTCAATTCAATGTTCAATAGAACATTGAATTAGAAATAATTTCCTTTCATTTGTTTTTGAATTCAACAAGTAGTTTGTTGTATTTTAGCAAAAAACTGAAAGCAGCAGAAATGAGTACACTCATCGCAATAATAAACGTTATCGCGATATTCAACGACGTTGCTGCCTATCGCATATTTTCCTCGTAATTTGCAGCCCTAGTTGAGACCGATTAAACTTTTGGAGAAACTCCCCGTGTCACGCTGTGTGAGAGTCCCGTACAGGAAACGGGAAACATCACTGCCTCTATCTCTGCCACGAGACAGTTTTAAAACTCCAAACACAAGCTCTGAACTGGCCGGGAGTTTGGGGAACAGCTGACTGTTCCCTCAGTCCCTCCGTCTCTTCTCTTTCTCTCTTCAATCTGATGCAAAACAGCAACTGTGAAATATAAAGTCTACATTGGGGGGTTAAAGAACACAAATGGGACATTTATGTGACACTCCCACCGCCGCACAAGCCTGCACCAAATTGACGGATTCCTTTGTTTTAATAATAATAATAATAATAATAATTCATTTAATTTATGGGCGCCTTTCATAGCACTCAAGGTCACCTTACAGTTAAAACAAGCAAAAATACAGTTAAAAAAAGGCAAATATAATTAAAACAAACATTTAAAACACTGAGAAAAATCTAAATCAAGCAATCAGTCCATTATCTTGATGGAGAGTGTATCAGGTGGGGTAGGCCCTTCGGAAAAGGTGGGTTTTGAGGGAGGTTTTAAATGTGGGTAGAGACTTTATGGTACGGATGGATAGCAGGAGAGAGTTCCAAAGGTGAGGACCAAAATGGCTGAAGGCTCTAAACCCCATTGGGGACAGGCAGGCAGAAGGAGTGGAAAGCAGTGAGGAAGAGGAGGATAGGAGAGTTCGGGAGGGATGGAGTGTAGTGCTGAAGTTTTGGCCTGAACGCAGCCTTAAAGCGCCCATATTCTGCTCATTTTCAGGTTCATAACTGTATTTTAAGGTTGTACCAGAATAGGTTTACATGGTTTAATTTTCAAAAAACACCATATTGTTGTTGTACTGCACAGCTCTCTCTCACTGCTGCAGATCCTCTTTTCACCTGGTTTCTGTTTTAGCTACAGAGTGAGACCTCTTTTCTTCTTCTTCTGTACTATCTTTGATTGCACTCGCAGATGCTCAGTAGCTCAGATGTAGAGCATGTCAGCTAGCTAACTCTAGAGACAGTAAAAGAAAGCCTGTTTCTCCAACTTCAGTCAGTTACAAGGCAGGATTAGCTGGGAGACTTCTAAATGAGGGCGCACATGGAAGTAGTTCTTTTGTAGATTATGGTGAACTTGTGTGTGTTGTAACAGTGCTTTGCTATTGAGAACGACGTAGCATGTTAGCATTAGCGTTAGCATGCTAACGCTACGAGCTAACGGTTGTGGTTAGCCAGCTCATTTCGGACTGTGACATCACAGTCCGAGCCGATTTTGAACAGCTCACCAGGAGACTGAAGGCAGGACACATTCAGAAACCAGATCTCACTCAGAACACCATGGATGGATTTTTTTCAAAGTTTGTATGTGTGTGGAAGCACCAGAGACACAAAAGAACACCCCAAATCACCAGAAAAAGTGATATTTTCATAATATGGGCACTTTAAGGCCTCTTTACAGTCGACGTCAAAATGACGTAGATCGCGCTGGCGCGCCAGAATTTTACTCTATTTTTTTCAGCGCTGTGCGACAAAGCGGAAACAGGAAGCCTGGACGAGTTCGAGAGCAAAGTGATGCCAGGACTCTCGGAGTGACTGCAGGTCCCTCTGGTAACCTGACTGGGTTAAGAGGAGTTATTTTATCAGTCCCTCCAGAAAAACGCGATTATACGATCGCATTACTTCACACAAGAGCAGCCATTTCCCCCTGTTGCCATGGGAACGTTATCAAACTGCAGTTCTGCCGTTGTTTACCTTTTTCTTCTACTTCTTCTAGTCTGTACAAATAGCAAGGTCGGTCGCCTTTGCTCATTAGCGCCACCTCTGTTTAGGAGAATACTGCAACTAGTGTCGCGACCACCACGCGCAGGTATAAACAGTTACGGCGCTCCCATGACATCACACTGGCGCTCGACAGGTCGGTAACGGCGAGCGTACCGGACGTCTTACCCTACAGTCACACTAGCTACAAGACCGAGACCGAGACAAAGCGACAGGCTACCATTCATTTTCAGTGGGAGTGGCAGTCGGCCAGCGACAAGCCACGAGCTCGCCGCTGCCCACGAGCAAGGCGGGGCCAAAATAGACAAGAAGTCTAGTTTATGCAAATGCTGAGCGATGCGAGAAAGCGACAGCCAATCAGAGTAAAGGTAGAGGTGAATAATAATTCCAGATGGTGGAAAACGCTCCAGGACATCGTATTTCTGTATATACCTGATATGTTGTGGCATTTTATCTCATATTTTGTTACTTTTATCAAGAAATAAATACTTTTAAATCCAAAAACATAGTTATTGTGACTTAACAATACCTCTGAAGTAACTTTGAAGACGTGCCTGAAGGTAGCTTTTTGTAGGTTACCCTCCCCACCTCTTTCCCCTCACATCCACAAGCAGCACGTGTACCAGATCCTCCGTCGTACCTGTTCTCTGGTCCGGATGCTGCTGTTGAGTTCGTCCCACAGCCGGCTGAGGGCATCGTCCCTCCTCCGGGCCGGGCCGTCCCGCTGCAGCCCTCGGCCCAGCTGCTGCACCGAGGTCAGCCGGCTGCGACCCAGACTGGACATCTCCGACACCAGAACCTCCAACTTCTTCTGGAGGACCTGCAGGTGGAGACGTCGTGAGGAACAAGACAGGAATGGACCCCAGTTATCTCCAGCTAGAGGAGACCCCACCTATCTCCAGCTAGGGGAGACCCCACCTATCTCCAGCTAGGGGAGACCCCACCTATCTACAGCTAGAGGAGACCCCACCTATCTACAGCTAGGAGAGACCCCACCTATCTACAGCTAGAGGAGACCCCACCTATCTACAGCTAGGAGAGACCCCACCTATCTACAGCTAGAGGAGACCCCACCTATCTCCAGCTAGGAGAGACCCCACCTATCTACAGCTAGAGGAGACCCCACCTATCTACAGCTAGGGAGAGACCCACCTATCTACAGCTAGAGGAGACCCCACCTATCTCCAGCTAGAGGAAACCCCACCTATCTCCAGCTGGGGGACGACCCACCTATCTCCAGCTAGGGGAGACCCCTATCTCCCAGCTAGAGGGAGACCCCACCTATCTCCAGCTAGAGGAGACCCCACCTATCTCCAGCTAGAGGAGACCCCACCTATCTCCAGCTAGAGGAGACCCCACCTATCTACAGCTAGAGGAGACCCCACCTATCTACAGCTAGGGGAGACCCCACCTATCTACAGCTAGGGGAGACCCCACCTATCTACAGCTAGGAGAGACCCCACCTATCTACAGCTAGAGGAGACCCCACCTATCTACAGCTAGAGGAGACCCCACCTATCTACAGCTAGGGGAGACCCCACCTATCTACAGCTAGAGGAGACCCCACCTATCTGTTTTGTCTCGTCGCAAATCTTTTGGTCTGAACTGGACTTTGACTCTTCTAATCCAGAATCAGAACCTGTGTTTAAAGAATAAGTCAACAAGATGAAGCTGACGTTTTGTGCGACTCACCTCGACATCCTCCAGATCTTGTCCGCAGTCCTTCGACTCGGCCACAGCCTTCTTGGCAGTCAGCCATGTTTGTAGTTCTTTGGCTTCTCTCTCAAACACGTAGAGGCGGAGCTGGTCCTCCAGAGCCGCGCGGCGAGCGGCGGACAGTCGGAGGAGAGTCTCGAAGCGTTCGAGGACTCCTGGGAGGGACTCGCTGACCAGGTGGCTGAGACACAGACACGAAACACAACTTTATTTGGTGTTTTTGAACTTGTCAAATACAAAAAAACAACGCATTGTTGAGATTTCTAGGAATAAAAACAACCGTAATGAGGCATATGTCACAATCTACAGGTGTTTCAACCACAGACTGTATATAAATATGGCCGCTGTGTCTCCCCTTCCTCCTGCTGTTCAAATGTGAAGCCAGAATCTCCCTGATACCAAGGGGGGGAGTAAGCTTCGCTTCAGAACTCAAACCTCCTATGACGCCACTTTGATGCTACCGAGCCATCACCTCCCGTTAGCATCCCATTGACTCCCATTCATTCTGACGTCACTTTGACAGAGAATAACTTTACATCTGAAGCGTTTAAAGACTCTATTTGTCCGTTGTTTATTTCTAAAGAAACACGACAATGTATAAAAGGCTCCATTACCTTGTAGCTCACGTTATGGCTCCGTAGCAGACGCTTTTATAACAATAGGCTAACGATTGGGTCATAACCACGAGACTTACTGTCACACAGTAGAGGAATTACCGTATAGTACAGGAGAAGCTCACAGGCAGTTTGGACTTCCATTATCTGTTTAGGTTTAATTACTAATGTTAACTAGACACACACACACACACTCACTCAACTCACGTAGATACTAAGAAAGCTTTGAAGGCTGGGCGCTGGATCCTAAAAGTGAATAATCATAAGTAAAGCCACTAGGACAGCACTCCGATTTGATTTGAATTCATTGCCACAAAACATTGCGACGTTTCGGGCAGCGTGTGCACAACTAGTGTACCCCACACAGCCGTGGTGTTAACAGGTAACCCTGTGGTCAGTCTGTTCACCTTTATTCATCATTCTCTATTTCAGAGCTGTTCATACTGTTCATATTGTAATACTTACAGTACATCATAACATCATACTTATTTATTCCAGCATCCTTTGCACTATAGCTCCATAATTAAATAATAATAATTTATCATAAAAATAATTTACTCCTGCACACTTTGCACATTGAGCATTTGCCGCTTTCCCCCAAAATTGTAAATACCAGAGGGGCTTTTAGACACAAGGTCAAGGCTTTTTCCATGGAATAGAGTAGCCAATATTTTTTAATTAGAGTAGACAGGTTATTATGATTCTCTGACTTTAGAATGCTTTTGAACCTTGGATGATCTGTGTTATATGTTATTGTCTTTGACCTGAAATAGGTCTTCCTTATGTGTTGCATGTTTTAACACCAAGGACCACGTTGGAAGTAAGTGTTTACACTTTAAACATGCTATCATTTCTTTCTGTGGCGCATTGCCAAGTGAATTAAAACATATCGGGAATGTTTTGAAATTTAAAAAAGGGTTCAAAGATATGATACTGGATAAGTATAGAAATTGAGTAATATTATTGCGTGCGAAGGTGGATAATCATGTGGATGTTGATTACATCATTACCATTATGGTTGTCATCATTAATTATGATATATAAGGCTTAGTATTTTTCTAAAAGAGAGTGCCTTTGAGTTTCCTTATTGGTTTCTACATTAATTATGATATTGTTTACCTTAAGGTGGAAATTGCAATGTATATAAGCACAGACCCTTAATGGGTATATGTAGGTGTGTGTGTATGTCTGTGGGTATGTATGTATGTATGTAGGTAGATGTAGGCATGTTTTGATTTTCTTTTATGTTTTTTTCTTTTCGTAAAATTTCTTTTATCTTTTTTGTCTCGTTGATTTTATCACCTTGAAAATGAGTTTGTCATTTTAAAAATGTGACAAGGGGGAGGGGGGGCCTTATATAAGCTGAAGTTTCTGACCCTAACCCTTTGGTTACGACCAATAAAAAAATGTCATTCATTCATTAATTCATCCTTTGGATTATGTTGTTTGTCAAATCCAAAATAAATCAAATCAAATTGTATAATCCAAAGCAAAATTCCTCGTATGTATCCTCATACCTGGTAAATGAAGCTGATTCGGATTGGGATTCTGACCTGTTTGGGTGTCCGAGATGCTGCAGGGAGGCTCCGGTCTCCTGCAGTCTCTCCAGCGTCCTCCTCTGGTTGTCCAGCTCTCCGTCCACAGAGTCCAGCCTCCGCAGCAGAGCCTCTGTAGTCTCTTCGCTACGCCCACAGTCCTGGGACTCCAGACCAGCCTGATGGTCCTCAGACCACAGCTCCAGCTCTGACACCTACACACACAGAGGGAGACACACACACACACACACACACACACACACACACACACACACACACAGAGAGACACACGCGCGCACACACACACACGCACACACACACACACACACAGAGACACACACACACACAGAGACATAGACACACATATACACACACACACACACACACACACACACAGAGACACAAATACACACACACAGAGGGAGACACACAAACACACACACACAGACAGAGAGACACAAACAAAGACACACACACACACAGAGGGAGACACACACACACACAGAGACACACACACACACAGACAGACAGAGACACACACACACACAGACACACAAACGCACACACACAAAGACACACACACAGAGGGAGACACACACACAAACACGCGCACACACAAACACGCACAAACACACACACAACACACAATAGGCTACAATTACCATTTTTCTCATCCTCTCTCCTTCTATCAGAGAGATATATTATATTATATATTCTGCGATATATTGCAATATAGCCTATTACCTTTTTTCCAACTTCTAATTTTTCCCAACTTCAAATAATTTCCCCAAAAGGAAACTTTGTCAACATCTGTTTTAGCATTTCTCTGTTTGTTCATCTCACTTCAACTGTATTGCTGCAAAATCAGATAGTCAAGCATACAGACTGACCAACACATACATATATAATAACAGATCCATACATGGCTTCTGTGTATCGATACAGTATTACCACGGAAAATATCGATTCCCCCCCCCCCCG
This sequence comes from Perca fluviatilis, assembly GCF_010015445.1. Taxonomy (NCBI): domain Eukaryota; kingdom Metazoa; phylum Chordata; class Actinopteri; order Perciformes; family Percidae; genus Perca; species Perca fluviatilis. The sequence goes on from NC_053131.1 coordinate 33,352,367, forward strand.
ATCCCTAAATGATTGTAAAGATTTAATAAGAATAAGTTGAGGTCATTTCCTCTCTAACTGGGAGGTTTTGGGACTGATTGGTGGGATTGCTGTGGAGCTTAGCTCCGCCCAAGGTGATTGTGACTGGTTTAAACCAGTATTTCTCAAGATTTTTTCAATAATGTTCCCCCTTTGAACAGTTTTTCTTAAAGGAATGCGCCACCGTTTGTTGAAATAGTTCTTATCACGGTCTACCCTGGCTGTAGATAGGTGGGCCAATGCATTTTTTTGTCCCAGTGCAAGTAATTAGGTTGTTTTTTTGTCTTTTGTTGGCTCACTTTTACTCACAACATGCTAACCGGCAACATAGGATTCCATTCACTACGCTAAGCTAACTAGCAGCGGCGCTGATGGTGTTGCACCGGACTAAAACGATGCATGCACAAACAATGCGTTGGCCCACCTATCTACAGCTAGAGGAGACCCCACCTATCTACAGCTAGGGGAGACCCCACCTATCTCCAGCTAGGGTAGACCCCACCTATCTCCAGCTAGAGGAGACCCCACCTATCTACAGCTAGGGTAGACCCCACCTATCTACAGCTAGAGGAGACCCCACCTATCTCCAGCTAGGGTAGACCCCACCTATCTACAGCTAGAGGAGACCCCACCTATCTACAGCTAGGGTAGACCCCACCTATCTACAGCTAGGGTAGACCCCACCTATCTCCAGCTAGAGGAGACCCCACCTATCTCCAGCTAGAGGAGACCCCACCTATCTACAGCTAGAGGAGACCCCACCTATCTACAGCTAGAGGAGACCCCACCTATCTACAGCTAGAGGAGACCCCACCTATCTACAGCTAGAGGAGACCCCACCTATCTACAGCTAGGAGCGATGTCAGAGATAGATTTACTAAACATCAGCCTTGGACCTGGAAAACATTTAGATGATGATGGAAAAAGGAGACAAAAACCTGGAAAAAGACGGTAGAAAGAAGGAAGGAAGGCAAGAATATAGGTCGAAAATAGTCACAAAAAATTAGAAAAAAGAGACACAGTAGAAAGAAGGAAGTCAACACTAGGGCGACAAAAGTGACAAAAAAATTCAAATAAGCAACAAACTTCGATAAAAGCTGAAAAGAAACTTTGAAAAAGAAACCAGTAGGAAAAAAGTAACGAGGAAAGGCAAGAATAGGTCAAAACTAACGACAAAAACTTTGAAAAAAAAGAGACAAACTTGGAGAAAATAAAGACAGTAGAAGAGTAACTACAGCCTTGGAACTGAAAAACATTATTTTAAAGAAATGCAAACCACCCAGAGCAGTTTTTCCCCCCCCCCTTTATCCCAGAATGCATCTGTGGTGTAGCCAGACCTAGTGCCCTGTATTTAGAGAGAGGGGCCAACTCAAATCCTCTAGATATAGGACACTAGCCAGACCTTACTCCGCGGCGTGCACGAGTAAACTCTCTTTGTGTCTTCTGTACCTCGCTGAGGAAGGAGTGGATGCTGAGCGCCTCCTGCAGGAGTTTCCCCTTCCTCTCCGCCTCCGTCATCAGCGTCTCGCGGAGACTCTTCAGCTCCTCCAGACGCTCCCGGATGTCGTGAGACGCAAAATGGCGACCTCTGACCTGCGAGGGGACGACATCATCAAGTATTTGCAGAAAGATATAGAATGACATACAATAGAAACGAGCAACAAGCAATAACGGTGCAGGAGAGGAGAGAAGCCTAAAAAGGCTTATTCAGCGAAAGAAATACACTAAAAGAGAAACGTTCTTTTTGGCCCAGCAAACTTTGTAGTTTTTTTCCCATGCTATTGCAACAACTAGTAATGTTAGAAAAACTACAACACTACACCGGATCTAGCTAGACCGGAAACTAAACAACATGCACGCTGCACACACTGGTTTGGGCTCGCGAGCCGGCCAAAGAGTAGCAGGCTAACGGTACGTTTCGGGTGGATGGCGGTGAAGAAGCTCGAGGCTGTGCTGGAGCACTGCAGGTAATTTATTGTGCATCCGTGTCATGTGTATATCTGTTTGTTTAATAATCAAAGTAGGTCTATGTCAGAACAGTAACGTTAATGATTGGGTGTGTGTTTATGTGCGTGCGGGTAGGCTATTCATGTGTGAAAGATTGGAGAGTGTGTGTGAGTGAATGAATGCGAGAACTCTGTGTGAATTACAGTAGGCCTAACTAATTCTCCACTAAAGTGCTTCTCTATATTATTGCTGGTCTGTGTCTATAAATAAATAATGGGACAAAAAGAAATCCAGGGACATTTAGAATAGATAAAAATGTGTGATTAATTGCAATTAATTGCGAGTTAACTATGACATTAATGTGATTAATCGCGATTAAATATTTTAATCGTTTGACGGCACTAACTAAAACGTCATAATATCTCTACAAAAAATAAAAAGTACAACAAGCAATACAGCAAACAAACAAACAAGCAGAAAAATGTCTTATGCACATGGTTATTTAACTCTTTACTATAACCAACACAGATTTAACAGTACACAGAGTTTTATTAAGGAGGGAGGGCTCCTCACCAGACTATGCCCCGCCTCCTGAACTGCCTGGACCAATGGGGCGCGGCTTAAGATCTCGTGCATCATAGCCTGAAAACAAATTACAAACATTAAAACCAGCACAAAGTTAAACCTCAGCTACTTAGAAAGGCTTTTAATTGGGCATTTTGGGGAAGGATTCATCCATTTAATTAAAGGGCAACTTTGGTATTTTTTAACCTGGACCCTATTTTGTCCATTTTTTGGGTGTCTAAGTGACTGTTTTTTAAATTGGTCCAGTATTAAGCATGCTGCAATGTAACGTTAATGTGCAATTGCGCCCCTTCAATTATTCTAAGTGTGTGACAACATTATGGGATGGATCCCTACAGAGATAGACCTTTTAGTTAAAGAGTAAGATCCTTTTAGTTTAACATGAAACAGCCCCGAAATCACCATCACCAAACTCCACCAGACACCATGTAAATAATCAGGACTTTTAGCGTGTATAGAGCCAGCATATCTCCACCAGACTCCATGTAAATAATCAGGACTTTTAGCGTGTATAGAGCCAGCATATCTCCACCAGACTCTATGTAAATAATCAGGACTTTTAGCGTGTATAGAGCCAGCATATCTCCACCAGACTCCATGTAAATAATCAGGACTTTTAGCGTGTATAGAGCCAGCATATCTCCACCAGACACCATGTAAATAATCAGGACTTTTAGCGTGTATAGAGCCAGCATATCTCCACCAGACTCCATGTAAATAATCAGGACTTTTAGCGTGTATAGAGCCAGCATATCTCCACCAGACTCCATGTAAATAATCAGGACTTTAGCGTGTATAGAGCCATCATATCTCCACCAGACTCCATGTAAATAATCAGGACTTTTAGTGTGTATAGAGCCAGCATATCTCCACCAGACTCCATGTAAATAATCAGGACTTTTAGCGTGTATAGAGCCAGCATATCTCCACCAGACTCCATGTAAATAATCAGGACTTTTAGCGTGTATAGAGCCAGCATATCTCCACCAGACTCCATATAAGTAATCAGGACTTTTAGCGTGTATAGAGCCAGCATATCTCCACCAGACTCCATGTAAATAATCAGGACTTTTAGCGTGTATAGAGCCATCATATCTCCACCAGACTCCATGTAAATAATCAGGACTTTTAGTGTGTATAGAGCCAGCATATCTCCACCAGACTCCATGTAAATAATCAGGACTTTTAGCGTGTATAGAGCCAGCATATCTCCACCAGACTCCATGTAAATAATCAGGACTTTTAGCGTGTATAGAGCCAGCATATCTCCACCAGACTCCATGTAAATAATCAGGACTTTTAGAGTGTATAGAGCCAGCATATCTCCACATGTAAATGGGTGAATTAAGGGTTTATTTCAACCAAACCAGAGCGGTGGTTGTTGGAACAGTGGAAAGATGAACCAAGACGTTTTTTGGTAGTTTTATTTAGTTTCTGTCCACTTTGAATGAAGTGTGTTTTACGATGATAAAAGTCCTGATTATTTACATGGAGTCTGGTGGAGTTTGGTGATGGTGATTTCGGGGCTGTTTCATGTTAAACTAAAAGGATCTTACTCTTTAACTAAAAGGTCTATCTCTGTAGGGATCCATCCCATAATGTTGTCACACACTTAGAATAATAATCTGAGTCTGTCAGCGGCAAAAACAGAACTTTTAGTGGATGCTGACTGACGCTGAACATTCGTCCTGTAGGGTTACATAACAGTTTGTTTCTTGCTTAATACTACTGGACATATTTCAACGATAGTTGCTCCCATCAGTCACTTAGACACAATAACATGGGAAAATAGAGTCCAGGTTAAAAAATACAGAAGTTACCCTTTAAAAAAATGATATTCTCAGTGCAGTATTGTGTGTTTGAGTACCTGGTGTTTGTGGAGCAGCTGCTGGGCGCTGCTCAGCGAGCTCCCCCAGTCTTTAGCCGTGACGGAGGGCAGTCTGTCGCTGATCCAGGCCACCTCCTCCTCCAGGTCTCTGTAAAACTGGAACAGAACCTGCCAGGCCTCCAGGGTCTCCCTCCGGCTCTGCAGGGGCTCCGACAGACTGTTGTACCTGACCGGGATCGACAACATCACCGCTGTTAAAGTGTCCATATTACGAAGAAAAACAAAATCACTTTTTTGGGGATTTGGGAGTGTTTTTTTTGTGTGTCTCTGGTGCTTCCACATGCATACAAACCATTAGCATGCTAGCGCTAGCTCATTCATCATTTCTATTATTGTTTTATTACATTTGATAAGAAGAACTGGATTATTAGCAGATCATATGCAGTAAAAAGCTTCTTTCAGCTAACAATATGCATATGTCACTTGGCGAGGGCCCCTGTTCTCGTCAAGTGACGCAAGATCGGCTGCGTTTGAGGGGCCCCTAATTGGCACGGGGCCCTGGGGCAGCCGCACCCAAGCACCCACGCTATCTCCGCTACTGCTTCTCCCGATAATCTCCTCCCATTGGCTGTTTAGATTTGTGTTTGTAAGTTTGTGTTACTGCTCCAGATCTCATCATCAATCATACCCGCTATTGAGGGCCTAAGGCAGGGCTATTCAACTGGCGGCCCACGAGATGATATTTAGGCTACGTTCAGATTGCAGGCAAAAGTGGCCCAAATCAGATTTTTTTTTTTGGGGGGGGGGGTCAAGTGACCAGGTCAGACTTCTTCAGAAGTAGTGTGAACACTCAAATCTTGCCCAGGTCGGATTTTTAGACCACTTCCATATGTGGTCCTGAATCAGACCCAGGTCTGATTTTTAGATCACTTCCATATGTGGTCCTGAATCAGACCCAGGTCTGATTTTTAGACCACTTCCATATGTGGTCCTGAATCAGACCCAGGTCTGATTTTTAGATCACTTCCATATGTGGTCCTGAATCAGACCCAGGTCTGATTTTTAGACCACTTCCATATGTGGTCCTGAATCAGACCCAGGTCTGATTTTTAGATCACTTCCATATGTGGTCCTGAATCAGACCCAGGTCTGATTTTTAGACCACTTCCATATGTGGTCCTGAATCAGACCCAGGTCTGATTTTTAGATCACTTCCATATGTGGTCCTGAATCAGACCAAGGTCTGATTTTTAGACCACTTCCATATGTGGTCCTGAATCAGACCCAGGTCTGATTTTTAGATCACTTCCATATGTGGTCCTGAATCAGACCAAGGTCTGATTTTTAGACCACTTCCATATGTGGTCCTGAATCAGACCAAGGTCTGATTTTTAGACCACTTCCATATGTGGTCCTGAATCAGACCCAGGTCTGATTTTTAGACCACTTCCATATGTGGTCTTGAATCAGACCCAGGTCTGATTTTTAGACCACTTCCATATGTGGTCCTGACTCAGACCCAGGTCTGATTTTTAGACCACTTCCATATGTGGTCCTGAATCAGACCAAGGTCTGATTTTTAGACCACTTCCATATGTGGTCCTGACTCAGACCCAGGTCTGATTTTTAGACCACTTCCATATGTGGTCCTGAATCAGACCCAGGTCTGATTTTTAGATCACTTCCATATGTGGTTCTGAATCAGACTCAGGTCTGATTTTTTTTAGACCACTTCCATATGTGGTCCTGAATCAGACCCAGGTCTGATTTTTAGACCACTTCCATATGTGGTCCTGAATCAGACCCAGGTCTGATTTTTAGATCACTTCCATATGTGGTCCTGAATCAGACCAAGGTCTGATTTTTAGACCACTTCCATATGTGGTCCTGAATCAGACCCAGGTCTGATTTTTATACCACTTCCATATGTGGTCCTGAATCAGACCCAGGTCTGATTTTTAGACCACTTCCATATGTGGTCCTGAATCAGACCCAGGTCTGATTTTTAGACCACTTCCATATGTGGTCCTGAATCAGACCAAGGTCTGATTTTTAGACCACTTCCATATGTGGTCCTGAATCAGACCCAGGTCTGATTTTTAGACCACTTCCATATGTGGTCTTGAATCAGACCCAGGTCTGATTTTTAGACCACTTCCATATGTGGTCCTGAATCAGACCCAGGTCTGATTTTTAGACCACTTCCATTATGTGGTCCTGACTCAGACCCAGGTCTGATTTTTAGACCACTTCCATATGTGGTCCTGACTCAGACCCAGGTCTGATTTTTAGACCACTTCCATATGTGGTCCTGAATCAGACCCAGGTCTGATTTTTTTTAGACCACTTCCATATGTGGTCCTGAATCAGACCCAGGTCTGATTTTTTTTAGACCACTTCCATATGTGGTCCTGAATCAGACCCAGGTCTGATTTTTAGATCACTTCCATATGTGGTTCTGAATCAGACTCAGGTCTGATTTTTTTTAGACCACTTCCATATGTGGTCCTGAATCAGACCCAGGTCTGATTTTTAGATCACTTCCATATGTTGTCCTGAATCAGACCCAGGTCTGATTTTTAGACCACTTCCATATGTGGTCCTGAATCAGACCCAGGTCTGATTTTTAGACCACTTCCATATGTGGTCCTGAATCAGACCCAGGTCTGATTTTTAGACCACTTCCATATGTGGTCCTGAATCAGACCCAGGTCTGATTTTTAGACCACTTCCATATGTGGTCCTGAATCAGACCCAGGTCTGATTTTTAGACCACTTCCATATGTGGTCCTGAATCAGACCCAGGTCTGATTTTTAGACCACTTCCATATGTGGTCCTGAATCAGACCCAGGTCTGATTTTTAGATCACTTCCATATGTGGTCCTGAATCAGACCCAGGTCTGATTTTTAGACCACTTCCATATGTGGTCCTGACTCAGACCCAGGTCTGATTTTTAGATCACTTCCCTATGTGGTCCTGAATCAGACCCAGGTCTGATTTTTAGACCACTTCCATATGCTTTTCAATGGGCGGATTTGATGCGACTTTTACATCAATCTACATCAACATTTGTCCCTCTTAGGCTCCTGTGGGAGTTAGCCGTAGACACAGACAGTAACATTAAAAAACTTGACTGGAGAACAGTGATGGAGCAAGTCAATGGAGGGAGAGGGAGGTGTTAGACCTCATTAGTGTTATGCTCATTAATGTTACGGCTGCCATTACACAAACATGTTGAAAATAAAATGCTGAATTCCTCCATAACCTCCCTAACTTGAGTGCGACAGCGTGCTGCGTCTGATGTCATTGTTATTGGTCTTTTTTAGTAGTAGTAGTAGATAACTTTATTATAGACATCAGACATATGATACAAACAAATACTCCTTGCATCAGACACCGACAGACAAGACATGACAAATATACATCACACACTACAATACACTAGACACCCTTGTGTATGATCAGGCTAGCTGGACGACTAGCTTATTCTGACTGATTTAAAGCTTTTATGGCATGTGGCATGTGGCTTGTGCATGCGGGTCATTTCGAAACCACACTACAGTTCCCACTGGAATCTGATATAGGACAGCCAAACCAAAAATCAGACCTGAGCAAAAAAAATCTGAATTAAGCATTGAGACTTAGCGTACCCTCGAGTAAAAGGTAGTGACCGCGGTGGCCGAAGCCGAGTGCTGATATATTTGGCATTTTATCTCATATATTGTGTTACCCCTATCGAGAAAAAAATACCTTTAAATCCAAAAACATTGTTCTTGTGACTTGACAATACCTCTGAAGTGACTTGTAAGTCCTCTTGCAGATACTAGGCAACAGCGCGCTAGCCTGGTGAGAGCGTCCTGATCTGGCGAGCTCCAGTTCTCCACTCCCAGATCAGTCTGGCATCTTGAGATAAGAGAACATTTGGAGCCGTTCACCAAACGACCGACCAATCAGCGTTGGTTTTGAGGCGGGTTTAGGTGGTGATAGACAGATGGTTTATCCAATCAGCTGACCAGGATTTTCAGACAGTTGTAGCCCTAATTCTGTTAGCCGCTCGCTAATGCTTTTTCCTCTTGGATCCTTCTTTTGGAATATGGACCGGGAACCTGAAATGGGGCCTTTTATTCCTAAATTCTCGTTACACAAACGGCAAATCTCCTTTACCGACATGCTGCTAGCTTGCTGAGCTAACGAGCTATGCTCTGCCTGCAGCAGCAGCGGGGGTAGCCTGGCTCGTGGTTGTATTTTCATACGCTTCGTTGATCTGATTGGTTGATTTGGCCTGTCTATCAACAACATAGGTGATAGACAGATGGTTTATCCAATCAGATAACCAGGATTTTCGCCCCTTCCCTAAAGTTCTCCAACGGAAAGATCCCAGATGGATATGCCGAGCTAATGCGAAGCGATCCATCTGGAGGAGTCAGGTTAATAGCACGCTACTATCGAAACATAAGCGTCACCGTGTCAAAAGTTCATTTGATTTGTTGACAGGACGTTTAGTCATAATATTTCATATTTCATCATTCATACGTAGGGCTGGTTATCGTTCAAAATCTTTCCATCCGGTGCCGATTTCGATACCTCAGTTTCGATGCCGGTTCCTAACGATACTTTTTTCGATACCGTATGTTTTAAAATCCATTTCAACATCAACAAAAATACATTAAAACACAAAAGCTTTTATTTTCCACCTTAATTGTGAATCAAAACAGTTATCAAAATTTAAAAAAATTCTGGTAAAACTGCTCACTCAGAGTAACCTTATTAAAAGTGCCTTGCTTTACAATCTCAGCCTGTCAGTCAGTCACCAGGGCAGAGAAAACCACCGTTGTGCCCGCTTGTCTAAGAGGAAGTGTAACGTCAACAGCACCGCGACCGCTTTCAGCTCGCCATTAATATCAGCTCGCCATTAATATCAGCTCGCCATTAATATCATATCGCCATTAATATCATATCGCCATTAATATCATATCGCCATAGTTGCTTTTCTTTAAATAATCGATTTTATTAACTTTAATTTCTTATACTGCACTGTAACTTTTATTGTTATACTGCACTATCAATTTTATTCTAGTCTTTTAATGTTTTTAATTTGTTTATTAATGTTTTTAAATTGTTTTTAATTGTTTTCTTACTGCTCTTCAATGTTTTATGTAAAGCACTTTGAATTGCCCTGTTGCTGAAATGTGCTATACAAATAAAGCTGCCTTGCCATTAATATCATATCGCCATTAATATCAGCTCGCCATTAATATCATATCGCCATTAATATCAGCTCGCCATTAATATCATATCGCCATTAATATCAGCTCGCCATTAATATCATATCGCAGCAAACGCTGTCTGGATCAATTTTTAAAAACTGTAACCAACCGTGACTCTCTGCGACTTTAACAAAACTACAGACAGTTTACTCCATCCGCACCTGTGTGTGTGTCTGTGTGTCTGTGTGTCTGTGTGTGTGTGTGTGTGTGTCTGTGTGTCTGTGTGTCTGTGTGTCTGTGTGTGTGTGTGTGTGTGTCTGTGTGTGTGTGTGTGTGTGTGTGTGTGTGCGCTGTGTCTGTGTGTGTATGTGTGCGGGCGGGTAATAGCGTGTGTGCGCGCTGCGTGTGTAGCGCGTGTGTGTCTGTGTCTGTGTGTCTGTGTCTGTGTGTGTCTGTGTGTGTGTGTGTGTGTGTCTGTGTGTGTGTCTGTGTGTCTGTGTCTGTGTGTCTGTGTCTGTGTGTGTGTCTGTGTGTGTGTGTGTGTGTGTGTGTGTGTGTGTGTGTGTGTGTGTGTGTGTGTGTGTGCGTGGTGTGTGCTGTGTGTGTGTGTGTGTGTGTGTTGTGTGTTGCGTGTGTGTGTGTGTGTGTGTGTGTGCCGTGTGTGTGTGTGTGTGTGTGTGTGTGTGTGCGTGTGTGTGTGTGTGTGTGTGTGTGTGTGTGTGTGTGTGTGTGTGTGTGTGTGTGTGTGTGTGTGTCGGTCCCCTGCTCTCTGTCAATA
>NC_053131.1:33370231-33387731 GCF_010015445.1 Perca fluviatilis
ACAGTACCTAGGTAAGGACTACTAGCCAGTCAGGAGCAGAGTACAAGGGCGTGCCCTGACAGTACCTAGGTAAGGACTACTAGCCAGTCAGAAGCAGAGTATGAGGGCGTGCCCTGACAGTAGCTAGGTAAGGACTACTAGCCAGTCAGGAGCAGAGTATGAGGGCGTGCCCTGACAGTAGCTAGGTAAGGACTACTAGCCAGTCAGGAGCAGAGTATGAGGGCGTGCCCTGACAGTACCTATAGGTAAGGACTACTAGCCAGTCAGAAGCAGAGTATGAGGGCGGTCCTGACTGTACCTAGGTAAGGACTACTAGCCAGTCAGAAGCAGAGTATGAGGGCGCCCTGACAGTAGCTAGGTAAGGACTACTAGCCAGTCAGGAGCAGAGTATGAGGGCGTGCCCTGACAGTACCTAGGTAAGGACTACTAGCCAGTCAGAAGCAGAGTATGAGGGCGTGTCCTGACTGTACCTAGGTAATAGGTAAGGTAATAACATGAATTTCAAAACTCTGACCAACTGTCTGTCATGTCTGCGCTTTAACATCAGCAACATCCAATCCAATCACTCCTTCTCGTGACTGCCTGCACTTAACATGAATTTCAAAACTCCGCACCAAGAGTATATATTATTTTTATTCAGAAACTCAACTGTCTGTCTTGTAAACCCGAAAATAAAAAAATAAAAAATCATTAAAATCACGAACTCAGGTGGTGACGGGAGCTGCATGCTGCAGGACGACTCCATTAAAAACCACCATGAACAGTTTTTAATGTTCAATCAGACTAGAACTACTCCAGAGTCTGCTCCGACACTTTTGCTCTAATTTTCGGGACAATTAGGGCAGGATTATGGGACAACTGCTTGGATTATGGGACAACTGCTTGGATTATGGGACAACTGCTTGGATTATGGGACAACTGCTTGGATTATGGGACAACTGCTTGGATTATGGGACAACTGCTTGGATTATGGGACAACTGCTTGGATTATGGGACTGTCCCGAATTTCTTGGGACGTCTGGTTACCCTACCCCCCCCCCCCACATAGAGTCTTAATTATCACCTGCAGGGTTCGGGCCTGCTCCAGGGTCGTGCTGCGGTTCTGCCAGGCTCGGTCCAGTCCGGATTTAGCTTCCTCCAGCTGTTTCAGGGCCTTCTGGATCTCCGCCTTGGAACCGTGACACGATCGGATCAGACCCAGGCCGAAGTCCCGGACTGAGTCGATGCGCTCGCCGCGGGCGTCAATCTCCGTCTGGAAATTACATCAAGTCAGGTCCTCTTTATTTATAAAGCACGTTTAAAAACAGAAGTTGAGCTTTCCAGTCGAGGCAGATAGGTTAAGAGACTTCAGATACAGTATTAGGGGACCACTAAGGTCTATATAAAAGAGACTTCAGATACAGTATTAGGGGACCACTAAGGTCTATATAAAAGAGACTTCAGATACAGTATTAGGAGACCACTAAGGTCTATATAAAAGAGACCTCAGATACAGTATTAGGGGACCACTAAGGTCTATATAAAAGAGACTACAGATACCAGTAGTATTAGGGCCCACTAAGGTCTATATAAAAGAGACTTCAGATACAGTATTAGGAGACCACTAAGGTCTATATAAAAGAGACTTCAGATACAGTATTAGGGACCACTAAGGCCTATATAAAAGAGACTTCAGATACAGTATTAGGGGACCACTAAGGTCTATATAAAAGAGACTTCAGATACAGTATTAGGGGACCACTAAGGCCTATATAAAAGAGACTTCAGATACAGTATTAGGGGACCACTAAGGCCTATATAAAAGAGACTTCAGATACAGTATTAGGGGACCACTAACTATATAAAAGAGACTTCAGATACAGTATTAGGGGACCACTAAGGTCTATATAAAACCATCCAAAGAGCACCATGTCACGGGACCTCTAATGTGAGACAGGAGGCTGTTCCAGAGACTGGTTCCAGCGACAGAAAAAGCTTGGTCACCTTCAGAGTAGAAGACACACAGCTGCTACTCTGGAGACGACTCTCACCTTCCAGTCCTGATGCTCCAGGATGAGCCGGTCGGCCTCGGCTCTGGTTTTGGGAAGGCCTTTCTCCGCCATCTCGCCGCTCTGTTTGACGCTCCACTCCAGCAGGAGGCGCTGGTTGGCTTTGAACAGCTGCAGCTGGTGGGCCTCCTGCAGCTTCTCCTTCCTGGACAAACAACGGCACTGCTGGTAAAGCTTTAGTGCCTAACTTTTATATATGAATGAACGTCACTTTACATTCAAGCCAATTGCCAAATGAGTCGATACAAAAGTTAATCAAGACTATCAGGGTCAGTGTTAATGGTCGTCAGTTCAATTTTCTAAGCAGGACATTTGGAAAAACAGAAAAATGGGTTCCAATATCCAATTTGTTTCCGCCTTGATAAATTAAAAAAGTTGGATCTTTAAACTGTTTTTCCAATTTTGAGTTTTTTATTCAGATGATCAGAAATTTTGAAAATTACAAAATTGCATCTGGGCTCCAAATATTCAATACTGCAACGGTATGGTCTCCCTCGTTCCGCCAAGGTGGGGGAAAAAAAATGAAAAATTTGATATTTGAACCCATTTTTCTGTTTTTCCAAATGTCTGTCTGTGCTTTAGAAAATTGAACCGATAAGCGTTATACGGACTAATCAGCTCCACACTTCTCTCTTTGTATGTTTGCGTGCAGAAACTGGAAGATAATGACCTCTTCTGAAGAGTCCATCATGTTTTTTTTATAATCCTTCGTCTCCTCCTTGGCTACTAGCAGCTGTGTGGAGGAAGGGTGGAGGAAGGGTGGTGCGTGATCATGGAAGACTCATCGGGGAGACAGAAACTACGCACTGTAGCTTTAAGGAAAAACTCGGGAGCAGCTAAACCTGCGTGTCTCTACGATGTGTAACGTTAAGGCAGGGACACACAGAGCATTCATTTGGGCCGATATCGCATGTATAATCGGAGGGGCGGGCACTGCCGGCAGTCGGACTCAAATGGCCCATCTGATTGGTGGAGAGCTAACCAGGGAACGGGGAGCGGGATGAGAGTGACTAGAGTCTCTGAAAATCTGAGGAAAATCTATTTAACTGACCTTTGTTGATCTGAAATGAAGACAGATTCAGGAACTGCACGCGCACAGATACAACACACACACACACACACACACACACACACACAGACACACACACACACACACACACACACACACACACACACACACACACACACACACAGACAGACAGACAGACAGACAGACAGACCTAAACACACACACACAGAGAGACACACAAACACACACACACAAACACACCAAAACACACACACACACACACAGACAGACCCACCACAACACACACACACAGAGAGACACACAAACACACACACACAAACACACCCACACACAGACAGACAGACAGACCGACAGACAGACAGACCTAAACACACACACACACACAACACACCACACACACACACACACACCACACAAAACACACACACAAAACACAAACACAAACACCCACACAGACAGACAGACAGACACACCTAAACAGACCTAAACACACACACAGAAACACACACACACACACACACACACACAAACACACACACAACAACAAACACAAAAACACGGCCTATTTCTCTCTTCAAATGTTTCCAGAATAGGCCACAGGTTCGACTCCGACCTGCGGCCTTTCACTGCATGTCTCCCCTTTCATTTCTTCAGCTGTCCTGTTAAAGGCCTAAAACTGCCCAAAAAATAATGTTATAAAATCTTTTCTTTTCCAGTAACATGTCTCGGTGAACTATTTTAGTCCGATATGAGATATCGTATATTCTGAACGAGCCGCCATGACAGTCTGGCTTTGAATTTCAGGAGAAACCAGACCCCACGTGATGCTTTCGTCCAATCAGCTGCCGGTTTTCATGTTTTGGGCGACAATTCAGATTAGCGCCACCTGTTGCTATGGAGACGTATCACGTCTCGTCTCTTCGGTGCGTTCTGAGGAACTTTTTGGACCGACTCGGGGAGACCGACTCGGGGAGACCGACTCGGGGAGACCGACTCGGGGAGACCGATCGGTCCGACTGGCTTTACTGCCGTCTGATTGGCCGTCTGGTCGCTGTGTAACCGCCTTAAAAGGGAGTTTGTCCTCGCCACTGTCGCACTGCTTGCTCTTGGGGGGAATTACTAGAATTGTTGGGGCTTTGTAAATTATAGAGTGTGGTCTAGACCTACTCTATCTGTAAAGTGTCTTGAGATAACTCTTGTTATAGGGGTGGGGGGAAAATCGATACAGCATAGTTTTGTTATGTTTTTATAATCTACCCTGCCCTGTAAAGCGACTTTGAGTCCATGAAAAACGCTATATAAATTAAATTTATTATTATTATTATTATTATAGTATCGCGATATTTTCCGTGGCAATACTGTATCGATACACAGACGCCAAGTATGGATCTATTATTATATACTGTATGTGTTGGTCAGTCTGTCTGCTTGACTATCACATTTTGCAGCAATACAATTGAAGTGAGATGAACAAACAGAGAAATGTATCTTTTAAGATAAAACAGATGTTGACAACATTTTCCTTTTGGGGACATCATTTGAAATTGGGGAAAAATTTGAAGTTGGAAAAAAGGTAAATACATTGCAATATATATCGCAGAATATTGCAGTATGTTTAAAATCGCAATAATATCGTATCGTGACGTAAGTATCGGGATGATATCGTATCGTGAGGCCTCTGGTGATTCCCACCCCCTATCTTGTTATGACTTAATATTATAAATGAAATTGAATTAATGCTATAAAAGCTCCCGTACCTGAGTTCCACCTGCTGGTCCAGAGTCCTGAGAGCTTTCTGGACTTCCTTCTGTTTGTTCTTCAGCTTGTCGCTCATCACCGATCGGGCCTTCAGGTGGTCCGACACCTCCGTCTCCAGAGCCTGAGTACAGCACACACGGACACACACTCAGCGAGGCAAACTCACGCTACGAGCACCGATAACACAATAATACACACAATAGCTTTTCTGCCTTTATTGGAGAGGAAAGCTGAGGAATAAAAGGGGAGAGAGAGGGGGGAAGACATGCGTCAAGAGTAGAGAAACTCCTGCTTATGTGCGCAAGTATTCAGATCCTTTACTTAAGTAAAATACACACTGTAAACATACTCTGTTACCAGTTAAAGTCCTGGGTGTGTGTGTGTGTGTGTGTGTGTGTGTGTGTGTGTGTGTGTGTGTGTGTGTGTGTGTGTGTGTTTGAAACGAGCCCTGTAACTGACCTTTGACCTCTCCAGGATGACGCCGGCCTCTCGCTCCGTTTCCTCGTGGCGGCGCATCAGATTCTCCACGCTGTCCACGTCAAACCCACAGTCCTGACCCTGCAGCAGCAGCATCTACACACACACACACACACACACACACACACACACACACACACACACACACAGAGACACACACACACACACACACACACACACACACACACAGAGAGACACACACACACACACAGAGACACACACACAGACACACACACACACACAGAGACACACACACACAGAGACAAAGACACACACACGCAGAGGCAGACACACACGCACACATACACAGAGACACATGCATGCACACACACACACACACACACACACACACAGAGACACATGCATGCACACACACACACACACAGAGACAGACACACACACAGACACACACACAGAGACACATGCATGCACACACACACACACACAGAGACACACACACACACAGACACAAAGAGACAGACACACACACACACACACAGACAGACACACACACACACACACACACACACAGAGGGAGACACACACAGACACACACACACACACACACAGACACACACACACACACAGAGGGAGACACACACAGAGACACACACACACACACACAGACACACACACACACACACAGAGACAAAGACACACACACGCACACACACAGAGACAAAGACACACACACGCACACACACAGACAGACACACACACACACACACACACACACACACACACACACACACATTAGAGCAGATTAGAGTAACGCGTTACTAAGTAACTGGCATCCCTGCAGGCGACTGACCTTCTCGTTGGCTCTGTCTCGGACCTCCTCCAGCTCTCTGATCAGAGCGTGCACCACCAGCGCCCCCTCCAGCTTCCTCTTGTAATTGTTCAGATCTCCGTGAAACTTGCTCCACCTGGAGGAGAGATTTTACCGTCACAGACGAGCGAAGACCAACTAGAAAAACATCGAAATGCAGCCGTTTCTTCCCCCCCCCCCCGCCACCGTTATACCGGTCGTTGAGCCGCTGTCTCCTCTGTCGAACAGTCAGCAGTTCTTCGGCGCTCTGTCTCTTCTCCAGCCGGGCCGCCAGTCTGTTGATGGCGGTGATGTGAGCGTCGTCCACGGTCACGTCCTACGCATTAAATATACCTTCAGTGTATTCATATGTTTCTTTATATACAGTGTTCAGCATAAGTTTACACACCCATGGTCAAGTTGATTAAAAAGAGGAATAAAAAAAAATAAAACATCTTTTGGAAATTGATCTTAATGCCTTAATTTAAAAAATTTGGAAAAATCCAACCTTTAAGGACACCAATTTTCTTTGTGAATGAATAATGTATCGTAAATAAATAAATGTTCTTCCTTAAAATACAGGGGGCATAAGTCAGTCCACCCCTATGTTAAATTCCCATAGAGGCAGGCAGACTTTTATTTTGAAAGGCCAGTTATTTCATGGATCCAGGGTACTATGCATCCTGATAAAGTTCCCTTGGCCCCCCCCACATCATCACATACCCTTCACCATACCCCCACATCATCACATACCCTTCACTATACCTAGAGATTGGCATGGTATGGTGAAGGGTGTGTGTGTGTGTGTGTGTGTGTGTGTGTGTGTGTGTGTGTGTGTGTGTGGCTATTTTAATTCCAAAGGCCAAGGGAACTTTATCAGGATGCATAGTATCCTGGATCCATGAAACAACTGGCCTTTCAAAATAAAAGTCTGCCTGCCTCTATGGGAATTTAACATAGGGGTGGACTGACTTATGCCCCCTGTATTTTAAGGAAGAACATTTATTTATTTATGAGACATTATTCATTCACAAAGAAAATTGGTGTCCTTAAAAGGTTGGATTTTTCCTAATTTTTTAAATTAAGGCATTAAGATCAATTTCCAAAAGATGATTTTTTTTATTCCTCTTTTTAGTCAACTTTAGCATGGGTGTATTCACTTATGCTGAGCACTGTATGTATCTTGTAGGCATCCTGCTCTAGCATTCTTATATTAGAGACAGGTATTTCAAATTAAAAGCCCTGTAGCGTTCCAGTGGATAGAATCCCTTTATTTCATAACAAAGCTTTTATTTTACCGCAGATAAAAACAATGTCCACTGTTGATTAATGTGGGGATTATTTTCTGGATGACTGGATGAGATGTTTGGTCTCTAAAATGTCAGAAAATGGTGAAAAATGTGGATCAGTGTTTCCCAAAAAGCCCAAAGACGATGTCCTCAAATGTCAAATCAAAGATATTCAGTTTCCTGTCCCAGAGGAGAGAAGACACTAGAACAATATTCACATTTAACACGCTGACTTCACACAAGTTTACCTGATTTTAATAAAAAAAAAAAAAAAAGCCTGCTCCCTCACCCCGTCTCCAGTTCCCCTGAACTCGCCGAGTTTCTTCAGCAGCTGAACTCCGTGTTCATAATCCTTCCCAACATCTCCGACATTAACCATCACCTCCTGCAACACACACAGGTCAGAGGCAGACATTACACACAGCAAACATGGCAGAAACACACACTGGAAACAAGCTGTAAATGAGCATCCACTAATTCCTGCCGTTTTACATTTAAACATTAAGGTACAAATATGTACCTTACACCTCGGAGAGTCCACAATGTACAATGGAAGGGGCATAATTGTACCTTCAAGATACATTTTTGTACTTTTAAGGGAACATTTGCTGTTTGTACCTTAGGGAACAAAAATGGACCTGTATTGTACCTCTTTTTCTGACAGTGAACACACAAGAAACACAGGAAACATGCTGCAAACACACAAGAAACACACATGAAACATGCTGTAAACACACAGGACACCCACACAGGAAACGCACAGAAAAACACACAAGAAACACACAGGAAACATGCTGTAAACACACAAGAAACACACAGGAAACATGCTGCAAACACACAAGAAACACACATGAAACATGCTGCAAACACACAAGAAACACACATGAAACATGCTGCAAACACACAAGAAACACACATGAAACATGCTGTAAACACACAAGAAACACACATGAAACATGCTGCAAACACACAAGAAACACACAGGAAACATGCTGCAAACACACAAGAAACACACATGAAACATGCTGCAAACACACAAGAAACATGCTGTAAACACACAAGAAACACACATGAAACATGCTGCAAACACACAAGAAACACACATGAAACATGCTGTAAACACACAAGAAACACACATGAAACATGCTGCAAACACACAAGAAACATGCTGTAAACACACAGGAAACATGCTGCAAACACACAAGAAACACACATGAAACATGCTGCAAACACACAAGAAACATGCTGTAAACACACAGGAAACATGCTGTAAACACACAGGAAACACACAGGAAACATGCTGCAAACACACAAGAAACATGCTGCAAACACACAAGAAACATGCTGTAAACACACAGGAAACATGCTGTAAACACACAGGAAACACACAGGAAACATGCTGCAAACACACAAGAAACATGCTGCAAACACACAAGAAACATGCTGCAAACACACAAGAAACATGCTGTAAACACACAAGAAACATGCTGTAAACACACAAAAACATGCTGTAAACATACAAGAAACACAGGGAAACATGCTGTAAACACACAGGAAACCCCCCAGCCCCCCCAGTCTCCTACCTTCTGTCTGATCCAGGCCTCCACCTCTTCCACTTTCTGCAAGAACTCCAGGAAGTCCCTGTTATCTTCCAGATCTTTCCCTCGGGTGGCCATGGCCTTCTTCAGCTCCTCCCAGTGGAGCTGCAGGGCGGCTGCGCTCCTCTTCACCTCCTTGGACCTCGGGTGTCGAAGGGAGACCAGCTCCTCTCCGGCCTGGAGGCACAAGACAAGAAGACAGTCTGCAACCTGAACTCTGAAGCTAATTTCTTTTTTTAGGTTATTTTGTTAAACAAGTACACACAGTTGTGTAGTGTATCCCCCAAACCCCATCCCTAACGGCGCCGGGACTTTAACACGCTCACACAGTCTGGAGTTTAAAAAATATACAAATCAGGTTAAAGGTGCTGTAGATAGGACTGTGTATAAAGTATGTGTGTGTATTAAAGGTGCTGTAGGTAGGACTGTGTATAAAGTATGTTTTTGTGTATTAAAGCTGCTGTAGGTAGGATTGTGTATAAAGTATGTGTGTATTAAAGGTGCTGTAGGTAGGACTGTGTATAAAGTATGTGTGTGTGTATTAAAGGTGCTGTAGGTAGGATTGTTTATAAAGTATGTGTGTGTGTATTAAAGGTGCTGTAGGTAGGATTGTGTATAAAGTATGTGTGTGTGTATTAAAGGTGCTGTAGGTAGGATTGTGTATAAAGTATGTGTGTGTATTAAAGGTGCTGTAGGTAGGACTGTGTATAAAGTATGTTTTTGTGTATTAAAGATGCTGTAGGTAGGATTGTGATGATCCAAA
This sequence comes from Perca fluviatilis, assembly GCF_010015445.1. Classification (NCBI taxonomy): domain Eukaryota; kingdom Metazoa; phylum Chordata; class Actinopteri; order Perciformes; family Percidae; genus Perca; species Perca fluviatilis. Next base: position 33,380,003 of record NC_053131.1, read on the forward strand.
AAAATGTGAACATCGACAACTTCTCAGCCCCTCCCCCTTTCTGCAAAAGCCCAAAACGGTCTCTTAAGCCCCTCCCCCCACGAGGGAAAATGAATGCGTGTGCATGAGCAGTGACTGACACGCAGTTAGACACTCCCCCTGGCCCTGATTGGTGCATCTGAACAGTTAGACACTCCCCCTGGCCCTGATTGGTGCATCTGAACAGTTAGACACTCCCCCTGGCCCTGATTGGTGCATCCGAACAGTTAGACACCCCCCCTGGCCCTGATTGGTGCATCTGAACAGTTAGACACTCCCCCTGGCCCTGATTGGTGCATCCGAACAGTTAGACACTCCCCCTGGCCCTGATTGGTGCATCCGAACAGTTAGACACCCCCCCTGGCCCTGATTGGGGCATCCGAACAGGGAGCTGTGGATTTTTGCAAATCACACTACAGGCTGTAGGTCAGGGGCATCAAACTCAGTTTCCCAGAGGGCCACACCGGAGAAGAGACTCACATCCAGAGCCAGACATAGACATAGAGTTTATTGACATGCTTTCATTTAAGAGAAAAATATTGCATATATACTGTAGTCTTCTCACTTACATTTTGGGCCTCATAAAGCACCAAAAAAGTTTGGCAAAAAAGTTCCTCAGCCAGCGACAAAAACATCGTAAAAAGCACCACAAACTTCAGAAAAAGTGGCTATATATTTAGTAAAGCATCAAAAATGTTAAAACAAAGTGCCTAAAGCATTGAAAAAGTGCATGAACCGCTGGAAAAGGTGTCAAAAATGTAGATTTTGGAAAAAGAGACAAAAACTAGGTGGGCCTGAATTTATTGTGAACCTAAATTGAAATGCGGGCCAGATCAAACAATGCGAGGGGCCGGATTTGGCCCTCGGGCCTCGAGTTTGACACATGTGCTGTAGGTGGGGCCAGAGGAGCCAGATTTTTTATTTTAATGACCAGCTTCATGTAGTTCTACTGGAACATAGGGTCAGTTTCAGCTAATATGACAGAAAGGGAGTTTTATAAGTCGTACCTACTGCACCTTTAAGCCCAGAGACTCACTTTCAGCTACTTGCAACGCGGCAGATCTTAAGCCCGAGACACACCGGGCCGATAATCAGCTGTCTGACAGTCTGGCGAGGTCGGTGACTCGAGTCTGTTCGATGTGTCCCGTCTGGGGGGCTGTCAGCGTTCATTTTGGCCGACCTGACATGTTCGGTCGACTAGAGTCTCTCAAAATCTGATGAAAATCTTTTAAACTGACCTTTGTTGATCTGAAATGAAGACAGATTCAGCAACTACACACACACACACACACACACACACACACACACACACACACACACACACACACACACACACACACACACACACACACACACACACAGCCTATTTCTCTCTTCAGATGTTTCCAGTAACATGTCTCGGTGAATTATTTTAGTCCGATATGAGATCGGATTCTGAACGAGCCGCCATGATGGTCTGGCTTTGAATTTCCGGAGAAACCAGACCCCATGTGACGCGTTCGTCCAATCAGCTGCCGCTTTTCATTTCTTGGGCAACAACACAGAGTAGCGCCGCCTGCTGTTATGGAGACGTATCAGGTTTCTCAAGTCGGTGTCGCCTCAGGGTGTCCCGGGGCAGTTTTTTGGACCTCGAGGACCCGACTGATCATCTCGACTGGCGGTCAGCTGTCTGGCTGTTGTGTCTCGGCTATTAGGCTTAGGAGACCGTTTTGGGCTTTAGCAGAAGGGAGGGGGGGGAGGGAGGGTCTGAGAAGTTGTCGATGTTCAAATTCTTTTGGGCTAAGTCCTGGATCTTCACAATCCTACCTACGGCATTTTAAAGCGCCCATATTCTGCTCATTTTCAGGTTCATAACTGTATTTTAAGGTTGTACCAGAATAGGTTTACATGGTTTAATTTTCAAAAAACACCATATTGTTGTTGATCCTCTTTTCACCTGGTTTCTGTTTTAGCTACAGAGTGAGACCTCTTTTCATCTTCTTCTTCTGTACTATCTTTGATTGCACTCACACATGCTCAGTAGCTCAGATGTAGATCATGTCAGCTAGCTAACTCTAGAGACAGTAAAAGAAAGGCTGTTTCTCCAACTTTGGTCAGTTACAAGGCAGGATCAGCTGGGAGACTTCTTCTAAATGAGGGAGCACATGGAAGTAGTTCTTTTGGAGATTATGGTGAACTTGTGTGTGTTGTAGCAGTGCTTTGCTATTGAGAACGACGTAGCATGCTAGCGTTAGCATGCTAACGCTAACGCTACGAGCTAACGGTTGTGGTTAGCCAGCTCATTTCGGACTGTGACGTCACAGTCCGAGCCGATTTTGAACAGCTCACCAGGAGACTGAAGGCAGGACACATTCAGAAACCAGATCTCACTCAGAACACCATGGATGGATGTTTTTCAGAGTTTGTATGTGTGTGGAAGCACCAGAGACACAAAAGAACACCCCAAATCACCAGAAAAAGTGTTTTTTTTCATAATATGGGCACTTTAAGAGAACGTGCGATCTCACCCGCAGCACGGAGCTGATGATCTCTCGGTGCGCCAGGATCTCGGCCTCAAACACCTGGTGTTTCTGGAGAAGCTTCATCTTGGCCTGCAGGTTGCTCAGGTCGGCTTTCCCGTCCTCGGCCATCTTCTGCCTCCGCTCAGACACCCACTCCTCGGCCTGAAACGCAGAACACCACATGCAGGGAATCGCTTCAGAAAACACAGACACAGCCGACGCGTCGCACCAGAAAACTAAAAGACCGGTCTCAGAAATGAGATGGGGGCGGCTGTGGCTAAGTGGTAGAGAGGTCGCCTGCCAATCGGAAGGTTGGTGGTTCGATCCCTGGAGCCCTGCAGTTCCATGCCGAAGTGTCCTTGGGCAAGACACTGAACCCCGAGTTGCCCCCGATGCTGCTCCATCGGAGTGTAAATGTGTGTGAATGTTTATCTGATGAGCAGGTGGCTCCTTGTACGGCAGCCTCGGCCACAGTGTATGAATGTGTGTGAATGGTGATTGGTTCCTGTACTATGTTAAAGCGCTCTGAGTAGTCGTTAAGACTAGAAAAGTGCTATTTTATATAGCTATTTTATATAGCACTTTTCTGTAAATGGAAATGGACTGTTTTTATACAGTCCATTTCCATTTCCATTGTTCCTTGGTGTCATTTCATTTTGGTCACTTTTTATTCATTTAAAAACATCCTTAAAACTGAGAATTCCGGTCGATTTCAAGCCATTTTCAACCTGTTGTAAATTTGGAGTGCTGTCAGTAGCGAGAAAAATTTAAAAAAATCAGTATTGCCTACACCGTTTTATCCTCCTGCTAGCGTTAGCCCCCAGGAGGCTGAAACAGGGCAAGTTTTAAAGGTGCTTTTAGCCTCTTAACATGTTCGAAATGTCATTACAAGTGCCTACTATTTTAGTAGTAGGCACTTGTAATGACAGTAAGTGCTGCAGTACAACTAGCAGGAGACATGTTATAATTGAGGTAAGTTTGGAGACGCTACCTTATTTAATCATTAAATTAATAAATATTTTTGTTGCATCTCTTTTCGGTGTTGTAGTTTGTAGACGGTCCCTATAAGCGCTCGTCTTACTGCCGTCTCAACACCAGAACTAAACAGAGCTGAATTAGCACAACAAACTATTTTTTATTAATTTAGTCCACTTTTTATAGCATTTCTTTTTCTTTTTTTTCAATTTTGTTTCCCTGCTTCATTTTATTGTTTTCTAAATATATATTTACTTTCTTTAAATCAGAAAAATATGCATATTTGTTGTGGTGTATTATGTACACCAACTGTGTTCCCAATGAAAATCTGAATTAAAATATAAATATTTTCTATTTTGTCTTTTGAGCCGAGCTGCTTGGGAATTGTATCGTAACAATATTGTAATATATGCAGACGGAGAGACTCTTGACTGATTGGTCAGTTAGTTACCTCGGCAACGTCTCGGTTGAAGATGCACAGCGTCCTGGAGAGCTCCAGCTCCTCCCTGCGTTTGACGGACAGCTCCTTGATCCTGTCCCGTCGCTGGAGGAGGGCTTTGAGTTTGGTTCTGACCCGTCCGCTCTTCTCTCTGCTCAGCTGCTTCTTCAGCCGCTCGCACAGATCCTTCAGAGAGGACAGCTGCAGCGAACACACAGCGAGGGAGGGGGGGGCGGTGCAAATCAACAGTCAAAAAAAGTCATGAGTACTTCATGTAAAAAGAGTACTTCATGTAAAAAGAGTACTTCATGTAAAAAAAATAACTCTCCCTAAAAAGTAAAGGCCTTGAGGCTGTTACACACCAGGGATGTTTTTTTTTCGTGCCATTAATCAGTCCCTCCAGAAAAATGTGATTATGCGATCGCATAATTCAATTCATAATCAGCTAAAGTCTGCATTATTTATTTATTCATTTATTTATTTATTAGGTGGGGTGCATTTTTTCAAATACACCGCACTTTCGCTGCATAAATTGCCAATTTTTGCACAAAATATTTGGGGCTTGCATGATTTCATAATCCCCGCATTTTCGTTGCAAAAAAAGTCCCATAATGTATCTTAGCAAAAAGTTGAAAAATGTTGCGTTTACTTCCCACAAGAGCAGCCATTTTCCCCTGTTGCCATGGGAATGTTATGACGTGATGTAATTACGCAACGTGAACATCATCGAAAAGCAGGGTGTGGATGTGGTGGCTCAGGTGAGCAGGTAGGGAGGGTCTGGTTGTTACAGCTGCAGCGAGTTGTCTAATCATGCTCTCCCTTTAAAGCAGTAGTGAGCCGGAGCAAGCTCTTGATGGCCGACTGTGAGAGAGGAGACGTGGACACTGTGTGGTGGGCTGGACAGCGCAAGTTTTGCCCTCGCGACCGAGAGCCTCGGGCCAAGTGGGAGCGAGGGAGCTCCAGACGGATTGTGGGACAATTCCTTGCTGATGCGTACCTCAAATAAAGAGCTGTGGCAAATATTCCTCCCTGTGTGTTTGTGGTTCGCTGTGAACAGAGGTCTACAGCAGTGGAACTGCTACACAGCCAAAGTCTGCATTATTTATTTATTTATTTATTTATTTATTTATTTCTTTATTAGGTGGGGGGCATTTTTTCAAATCAACCGCACTTTCGCCGCATAAATTGCCAATTTCTGCACAAAATATGCGGGATTTCATAATCCCCGCATTTTCGTTGCAAAAAAGTCACATATTTTAGCAGAAAGTTTAAAAATATTGCGTTTACTTCACACAAGAGCAGCCATACCCCCCTGTTGCCATGGGAACGTTATGAAGTGACGTCATTACGCGACGTGAACATTATCGAAAAGCGGGGTGTTGGAGGGGAATCACTTTCTTTTCTCTTTTTCATCAAACCAGTTTTTGCAAGTTCCCGCAATTTCATCGCATAAAATTGAATAAATATTCCATCGGATTTTTTAAGAAAACGTGCCGCATAATCAAGGATATCTGCCAGCAACAATCCCAAAAAAAAAACTCTGCATTTTTCTGGAAGGACTGGTTAATTCTAATTCACAAGTCAATATATTTTTTAGAAGCGTTGTTTTTGTCATCAACACTATTCTTAACAAGTTCAAGTATCCTGTACGGTAGGTAGTGTTTCTCAAACGTTTGTCAATAAAGTTCCCTCTTTGAATTGTGTTTTTAAGCCAAGTACCCCCTGACCAGCTACAATCGTTGTTGGTAGAAAGAAAAGAGGAAGAATACAGCGATGTAAGCGATCCATTTACTAAACAACAGCCTTTGACCTGGAAGACATTTAAATGATGATGGAAAAAGGAGACAAAAATGTGTTTTTAAATGACAAAACTTCGAAAACAGCAACAAAAACTTGGACAAAAGACGGTAGAAAGAAGAAAGTCAGGCAACACTAGGTCGACAAAAGTCACACAAAAATCAAAAAGGCGCCAAAACTTAATAACATTGAAAAAGCCCAAATAGGTCCAAAGAAGTCAACAAAAATATTTGGTAGATAAGAAAATACAAATAAAGAGGTACAATGGTCTAGTACAACATCTCTGTAACTGAATTTTTTTTTCAAAAAGTCTCCCGTACCCTCTGCAGTCCTCCAAAGTACCCCTAGGGGGACACGTACCCCCTGCAGTCCTCCAGAGTACCCCTAGGGGGACACGTACCCCCTGCAGTCCTCCAAAGAACCCCTAGGGGGACACGTACCCCTGCAGTCCTCCAAAGTACCCCTAGGGGGACACGTACCCCCTGCAGTCCTCCAGAGGACCCCTAGGAGGACACCTACCCCCTGCAGTCCTCCAGAGTACCCCTAGGAGGACACCTACCCCCTGCAGTCCTCCAGAGTACCCCTATGGGGACACCTACCCCCTGCAGTCCTCCATTTGAGAAACACTGCTGTACAGTATTTCACCTTTGTGAGGCAAAGTAAACTGTCTGGTAAAGAGCATGTGTAGCTAGTGGATTTAAAACTCTGCTGCCACAGTGGCAGGTGGCCAAAAAAACCTTTTTTACACCCTTTCAAAATAAAGTTACACCAGAAGAGCAGACCTTGTCCTCCTGCGAGCTGAGCAGCTTCTCAAAAGCTTCGTGGCGTTTGATCAAACCCTCCGTCTCGTCGACCGTGTTTCCCAGAGTGCTGTTCTGCAGCAGGACCTGAGGAGAGATTTAACCAGCGGTCAGCGACACCGAATGGGATGTTTCTCACCAACCAAAGCGCTGTTCTCCTGAGGTTTGGGGAAGACTTTAGGGGTCCTATTTTAACGATCTGAGTGTACGGTGTGAAGCGCCCGGTGCAGGTGTGTTTAGGGCGTGTCCAAATCCACTTCTGCTAGTTTGACGGCTGTAAAAAGGGTCCTAAAGGGTTGTCCTTAGTGTCTTAATTAATCAGAGGTGTGTTTTGGGCGTAACATGCAATCAACCAATCAGAGATCATCTCCCATTCCCTTTAAAAGCCAGGCGCGTTTGGACCTTGGAGCATTGCTGTTATGATGGACGATTTGCACCCTATATAAATATTTTTATTAGTCATTACTCAGCTTTTCTTAGACATAAGTAGGGGGGGCGCCAAGGAAAAAAGGTTGGGAACCACTGGTCTTATAATAAAAAGGGAAACCCCTGCAAAAGACGGCTTTACCTCCTGAGAGCTGGACGTTTTGTCCATGCTGTTAGCGTCTCTGTAGAAGACCTGCTCCAGGTGAACGCTGTCTAACCAGCTCTGTTTCTGGTTCCACTGGTCCTCCAGTTTGTCTAGCACTACGTAACCTGCAGGGGGGGGACCCTGCTTCACTGAGGTCAATTTTTTTGTTTACATTTTCTTTTAATGTCTGTATCAGACATATGGGTTTCTTTTTAACTACCTAATTTGGATGATTCCACACATCGCGCTTCACAAGTACAACAAAAGATAGGATCTCTACTTTCATTGACTTTGGGGTGTTTGATACAAAAAATTAGCATTTAAAAAAAAAGGTTTAAAAACCAGACTGAACATTGACATATACCGGTCTGTAATTAACCATTCCTTAAATATGAGTCTAAATAATTCATAATTTCTGCTTTTTTAACTCACGAATTAGGTATAATTTATTGACCATGAATTCCAAAAATGAGTGTAAAACTATAGTAATAATTTGGTGTTAGTGGTGTTTATAAATGGTAGTGAAAAGACGCGTTAAACAAAAAAAAAAGAGCCAAAAGCATTGAAAAAATTGACAAAAGTGTCGATAAAAAAACTCTGACAGTAAGTCTCGTGGTTATGACCCAAT
>NC_053131.1:33392731-33442731 GCF_010015445.1 Perca fluviatilis
TCAAAATCGGCTCGGACTGTGACGTCACAATCCGAAATGAGCTGGCTAAGCGCAACCGTTAGCTCGTAGCGTTAGCATTAGCATGCTAACGCTAATGCTAACACTAGCATTAGCATGCTAACGCTAATGCTAACACTAGCATGGTACCTCGTTCTCAATAGCAAAGCACTGCTACAACACACACAAGTTCACCATAATCTACAAAAGAACTACTTCCATGTGCGCCCTCATTTAGAAGTCTCCCAGCTGATCCTGCCTTGGAACTGACCAAAGTTGGAGAAACAGGCTTTCTTTTACTGTCTCTAGAGTTAGCTAGCTGACATGATCTACATCTGAGCTACTGAGCATGTGCGAGTGCAATCAAAGATAGTACAGAAGAAGAAGATGAAAAGAGGTCTCACTCTGTAGCTAAAACAGAAACCAGGTGAAAAGAGGATCTGCAGCAGTGAGAGAGAGCTGTGCAGTACAACAACAATATGGTGTTTTTTGAAAATTAAACCATGTAAACCTATTCTGGTACAACCTTAAAATACAATTATGAACCTGAAAATGAGCATAATATGGGCGCTTTAAAGATTATTTTTTGGACATTTCTGGCTTTAATAGATAGGACAGCTGAGATATGAAAGGGGAGAGAGAGGGAAGACATGCAGGAAACTGTCACAGGTTGGGCTCGAACCCTGGACCTTCTGCGTCGAGGAATAAACCATGATGTCTCTCTCTCTCTGTCATGGGGGGGCCAAATTCTCTGGGCGGGCAAATCAGAGAAAGGGGAGGTAACCTTGCTCCTTATGACCTCATAAGGAGAAGATTCCAGATCGACCCATCTGAGCTTTCATTTTCTCAAAGACAGAGCAGGATACCCAGGGCTCGGTTTACACCTATCACCATTTCTAGCCACTGGGGGGCCATAGGCAGGCTGGGGGAACTCATATTAAATGTTAAAAAAAACCTCATAAAGTGACATTTTCATGCCATGGGACCTTTAAAGAAATGCCAATAAACTAGATCAAATAAGATAAGATAATCCACACATTAATCAACAGTGGAACTAATGGTTAGTTGCAGCTGTAGTGAACAGCTGAGTGAGTACCTGAGCTGCTGCAGTGACTCTCTGACTGCAGACCTCTGTGGATGTTTTTGGCGGATCAGTCGAGCAGCGAGCTCGCTGCAGCTCTGCAGTCTCTCCTCTCCGACCTCCAGCTGCTTCAGGAAACCTTCAAACTTCCCCCGCAGCAACTGAAACACGCGACACAAACACACACACTTGTTACCTCACAGTGACCTTTTGTCATCTTTACCTTAATCAGATCATGACAGGTTTTTTTTTTTTTTTTTTTTAGCAAACAGAGCTTAACGATCACATTATCTTTATACATAAACTGGTGCTTATATTTACAGTTTTTTTTTTTAAATCATTAGAAAAAAACAGCTGTTCTGATTCTAAGGCTGGTAGTGATAACTATACATATTTTGTGGTGTACCAAATTTGAAAGACATATCCAGACACACATAAAATATTATTAAATTAAAAAATTAGGTAACACTTACTTGAAGGTATCGACATAATCGTGACATGACACCGTCATGAACGTGTCATAAATGTATAACAGCTGTATACTACCATCTCTGTATGGATGTGATATGATGTATAACAGCTGTATACTACCATCTCTGTATGGATGTGATATGATGTATAACAGCTGTATACTACTATCTCTGTATGATGTGATATGATGTATAACAGCTGTATACTACTATCTCTGTATGATGTGATATGATGTATAACAGCTGTATACTACCATCTCTGTATGGATGTGATATGATGTATAACAGCTGTATACTACTATCTCTGTATGATGTGATATGATGTATAACAGCTGTATACTACCATCTCTGTATGGATGTGATATGATGTATAACAGCTGTATACTACTATCTCTGTATGATGTGATATGATGTATAACAGCTGTATACTACTATCTCCATCCATACAGAGATAGTAGTATACAGCTGTTATATATCATATCACATCCATACAGAGATAGTAGTATACAGTTGTTAAATCATAATAAAATATATGACACTGGTATCGGATCGGTACGCAAGTTCAGGTATCAGAATCGGTATCGGGAAGCAAAAAATGGTATCGGACCATCTCTAGTTCAGGCGATACTATCAGCCTGTCTGAAAGTGTTACCTGTACGTGTTGGTAGTCGTTGCCCAGGTCCTGGGACTCGGCTGTCTGTCTCTGTTGGTTCATCCAGTCGTCCAACTCGGACGACTCTCGGCTGAACTCGTGGAGATGGAGGACTTCCTTTAACCTCTGACCCCTGGAGGGAGAAACGGGAAGTTAAAAAAGGGTGAAATCAGGGCCACGTTCAGCCCCGACAAAACCTGGCAACAAGGTTTTGATAAACTGTGAGGTATATGGCCATTTTATTGTATCTGCATATTCTATATGATTTGTATGTAAGCTTTGGGTAACAAAGAAACCCAGATGAACTTTAGCCTACTTTCAGAAGACACATCTGGAAAAAGCATTATCAATGGACTCTTAGACAGAGCCAGCTGGCATGAAGCCATTGGTCAGTTATTGATCACACCCCAATTCATGGAATATACACATGTGGCACACACACAAAGAACTTTAGAGTGACATTTGAGAATCTGGGAAACTGGTCGCTCTCCGGGCTCTTCAGAGCTTGTAAATTGATGCTGAATTCCTTGTTGTAAATAAACCTTTATAATCAAGAAACAGTGTCGGCAGATTCCTCTCTACACAGCAACGCACCATCGATACCAATTAAACAACAACTGAAACTGGTGTGTGCGCGAGAGAGCTCAGCCTTTTTAAATTACCAAGAGTTTACATGCAGGCCTCTGCTGATTGGGTATCACCTGTGACACGGCCGATAAACGAGAGACACACCCACCAAACGAGAGACAAACATACCTCAAAGCCGCACACCCTTTCACAGCGTTCTGAGGAAACATGTTGTTCAACACGGAAACCGTAGCAACACGGTGCACCTCTATATAAACTTCTATATATGGGCGCGCGCTCTACCAGCTGAGCAAACCGGGCGCTCGAGATTACAGGTCCAATGTGTGTGAATTTCTCCCATCTAGCGTTGAGATCATATATCGCAATCAACTCTCTCGCGCCACACAGTTTAAAGTAGGTATTACAGCTACGGTAGCCTTCACACTTAGTCTCCTGGTGAGCTGTTCAAAATCGGCTCGGACTGTGACGTCACAATCCGAAATGAGCTGGCTAACCGCAACCGTTAGCTCGTAGCGTTAGCGTTAGCATGCTAACGCTAATGCTAACACTAGCATGGTACCTCGTTCTCAATAGCAAAGCACTGCTACAACACACACAAGTTCACCATAATCTACAAAAGAACTACTTCCATGTGCGAAAAGGGTCCGGGAAGCTACGATACCTAGGCCCTGCTAGCAGTGCCAGCACTGCTAGCAGTGCTAGCACTGCTAGGCGAATACACTAGTGGTGCGTCTCAGCATAGCCATCTAGCGGTAGGGGGTTTAAACACAACATAAAAGTGAACCACTGTCTCACATGAATATTTTTGCACGTCAAAAAATAAAATTAAAATCGATATTGTGTTTTTGAAAATCTATATAGTATTGCTAAATAAAATATCGCGATACTCAAGTGTATCGATTTTTTCTTACACCCCTAGCCGGAACGCAGCACAGGCGCACCCGGTGGATAATCAGGGTTAGAGCTCTACAGAGGAAAGTAAGAACGGGATGAGTGAGTGTTTACCGTAGAGCCGCCTGGTGCTGCAGCTGCTGGTTCAGGCTGCTGAGGCGACTGTAGGGCCTGCTGAGCTCCTCCAGGCTCCAGGTCTGAACTGCCTGCTCCACCTGGTCTCCTAACTCCTCTACCTCCACCTCCAGCACCTCCAGCTGGCCCTCCAAGACCTGCAGCCAGGGAATTATCAGAATACTGTTCACACAAGGACCGGGACCCTAACCCTCCTAACCCTCTCCACCTCTAGACACACCTAAACAAACAGCCTGGACTATATATCTGTCCAATGCATATACTATTCAATTCAATTAAAACGGGGCTTTATTGGCATGAAAGTTTCAATAACAATGTAGCCAAAGAATCAATTTACAATTTGTCCAGATATTTGGACAACACTACTACAATATCGCCTTATTTTCATGTTATTAAGCAGTTATTTTGTACATTTTTGTGTAGGTTATCATTTCTTTTATTATTGGTTTATTTCCTTTTAATATGTTTATGTTTGCACTAACCTCCAAGGCAAATTAAGCTCTAAATTTGGGGGTAATCTGGGCAGAAAAAGGCAAAAACAGTTCACCAATACAAAGTAAAGATTCAGTTTCCAGACGGACTCTATGATTTTAAAGGATAACTTCTGTATTTTTTAACCTGAAATAAGCTATAATGTAAGTTAAATTGGGCCACTAAAAGTCCTGTTTTTGCCACTGGCATGCTCAGACTATTAGGAGAATAAATATGTTCTGATTAGGCTAATTATGCTCAGATTATTATTATTTAGAATAATAATCTGAGTCTGTCAGCGGCAAAAACAGAACTTTTAGTGGACGCTAACTGACGCTGAACATTCGTCCTGTAGGGTGACTTAACAGCCCGGTTCACAGCTGCTGGTTACAGCATTCTTGTCGTTCACAATACTGGACCAACTTCAAAGATTTTTGTTGAGAAATTAGGCTTAAAAAATACAGAAAGGACCCTTTAACTCTCCTGTTGTCTTTGGGTCAAATTTGACCCATTTTCCAAAAGGTGTCTATATCAGAAATTTGGGTTTCTTTCATCCAATTTGCCTAAAATGAACATGGATGGTTCTATAAAATGCGCTTCTCAAGTAAAATGAAGGATCAGTTCACTACTTTCACTGAATTTGGGGTGTTTTATTCAATTTTGTAGCATATTTCTAGCTTTTTATACCAAAAAATTATGTTTATTGGCCCTGAATTCCAAGAATAAGTCAGTCCCTCCAGAAAAACTTGATTATGCGATCGCATAATTCAACACATAATCAGCCAAATTCCGCAAATCCATGCGGGGGCCGCCTTTTTTCAAATATGCCGCACTTTCGCCACATAAATTGCCGATTTCCGCGCAAAATATTTGGTGCTTCCATGACTTAATAATCCCCGCATTTTCGTTGCAAAAAAGTCCCATAATATATCTTAGCAGAAAGTTGAAAAAATTTTGAGTTTACTTCACACAAGAGCAGCCATTTTCCCGTGTTGCCATGGGAACGTTATGAAGTGACGTAATTACGCGACGTGAACATCATCTAAAGCAGTGTGATGGAGGTTGAATCTGACATGTTGTACTCTGAGTCTCTTAAGTTGGGATCCAATCAGAAAGCTATCTTAATATCTGATATTATCTGTAATCTCTTTAAGTGCTCCTGCTGTCTATATTATTAACGATTTTTGAAAGTCTCTTTTGTATCTTTTATTTCCCTCTGTTTAGACAATTATTTTATTTTTACTTTATTATATTATTTGTATATATTTTTGTATCTTATTTGTTTACTTATTGCATTGACTGAATATCTGTAAACTATTTTTGAAAATTAAGTTTAAAAAAAGCAGGGTGTTTGGGGGAATCACTTTTTTTTCTCTTTTTCATCAAACATTGCAAGTTCCCGCATTTTTTGCAAGTTCCCACAATTTCATCGCATAAAATTGCTTAAATATCCCGCATATTCCATCGCATTTTTTAAGAAAAAGTGCCCGCAACAATCACAAAAAAACTCGCGTTTTTCTGGAAGGACTGATAAGTGTAAAACTTGTGGTATAAGTTGGTAGTAGTGGGGAAAAAGTGTCAAACCTAAAAGTAACAAAAATCTCTAACAAATTACAAGTGACAATCAGAAAAACAAAGTGAAAAAAGCAACAAAAATATCAAAAAAGTGCCAAAAACGTTTGAAAAAAAACGTTGAAAAAAGCGAAAATAAAATAAAAATAATAAAAAGCCGGGACGACAACACAACGACCTCAGAGTGCTGCTCAATACTGGACCAACTTCAACGTTTTTTGTTGGGAAATTAGGCTTAAAAAATACAGAAATGACCCTTTAAATAGAGACCTCAGAGTGCGTGGTACCTGGTGTTTGGTGAGGAGGCTCTGTGTGGCCAGCTGGTCTTTGCCGTAGTCGTCGGTGTTCACCAGAGTGAGAGTCTCAGTCAGCCTGGACTCCAGCTCCGAGCAGTCCAACAGCAGCTGGAGACATTCAGAGAAACATTCAGCACAAAATAAATCCAAAATTACACACTTATGTATATATATCCCTCCCTCTCACCTGTTCTCTGGTGATGGCCTTGCTCAGGTGAGCTGCTCTCCTGTTGCAGGCCTCCTCTAACTCCTCCCACTCTTCACTCAGCTGTGTGCACCTGTAAAATAATACATACATAATACAATAATACAGTCAGTTATCAAGGAGAACAGGGAATTCGACAATGTCTCAATCGACCCCCGAAGAGAACCACAACGTCACCTCTGGAGCACTTCCTCTCCGTCTGATTTGCTGGATTTGGCCAGGCCCCGCCCCTTCTCCAGGACGTGGTTCAGGTGTTTTCGGTGGGCGTTTACTTCTGCCTGCAACTCCTAGGTGAACACATGATGTTTAAAGGTGCTCAAAGTGATGTCACACGTTTTTTAGGCTATGACATTTTTTGTCACTTACAGCAAACATCTCCTCACTATCTGCTATCTGCCTGTTCCCTGAACACACTGTAAAAAAACATCTCCTCACTAAAACTGCTTTTCCATGTCTCCCCTCCATAAGTTATTGTATAAACACAGATATTTGTGCATTTGCCTAAAATACATGGAGTTACAGCCAGGTCGGGGACAGCTGTAACAGCTGTTTCAACCGTCCCGACATAGACATATGCAGACAGACATATGTAGACATAGACATATACAGACATAGACATATGTAGACAGACATATGCAGACATAGACATACTGTATGTAGACATAGACATATGCAGACATAGACATACTGTATGTAGACATAGACATATGCAGACATAGACATACTGTATGTAGACATAGACATATGCAGACATAGACATATGCAGACAGACATATGTAGACATAGACATATGCAGACAGACATATGCAGACAGACATATGTAGACATAGACATATGCAGACATAGACATATGTAGACAGACATATGCAGACATAGACATACTGTATGTAGACATAGACATATGCAGACATAGACATATGTAGACATAGACATATGTAGACAGACATATGCAGACATAGACATACTGTATGTAGACATAGACATATGCAGACATAGACATATGTAGACAGACATATGCAGACATAGACATACTGTATGTAGACAGACATATGCAGACATAGACATATGCCATTATAACCTGTTTTGCTTTCCATGTAAACAAGCATGCAATATGAAAGTCTGGGACTGTGGAGAACACTAAATAGTCTACTGAATAAGCACGTAGTCAAAACCTTTAAATGAAAAACACTCATTAATAATCGAAAAAATGTAACATGCTAATGAAGTTTACTTTCGACCATCAAAACTTGTTTATCGCCTGTAACTCTGTGATGAAAGGAAATAACAGGAAGAGATTTGGCTGATAGGAGGAGGTTAACATTAGGGCTGGGCGATATGGAGAAAATCAAATATCACGATATTTTTTGACCAAATACCTCGATATCGATACCGCGACTATATTGGATTGTTGACTATTGGTGCTTTCATAAAATATTTACACAATGAGATTTTAGATGAATAATCACCAGTAATGTGGATATAATGACTAAGTGGGTAAAGGTGAATAATAGAACAGTTACAACAGTCTGGTGAGGTCAGAAAATGACATCACTTTACTGTAACGCAGCCTTTAAAACCAGGCCATATTAAGATATTACGATATCCAAAATCTAAGACAATATCTAGTCTCATAACACGATATCGATATAATATCAATATATTGCCCAGCTCTACTTAAAGTGATGGTTCGGAGTAGTTTCACCCTAGGGTCCTTTTGCACCATGACCTCGAGCCAAACACCCCCCCAGAAGCTTTTTTCACCTGGGTCGAACATTGGGAGAGTTAGCCTAGAGTAGCGTTATCAGCTGAATAGCTTAGCGCAGAGGCTAATGGATCTGAAGTGTCTCTTAACATTACCTAAATAATAATGCCCGAAATGATACCAAACGTCTACAGTAGTACAAATAGGTTATGTACTCATAAAACGATGGATTGGAAAGTTTGTAAGTACACCAGAAGTTTATGTAAATAACACTTGCCTGCTCTCTTCTGCTCTCTGCTGTTGTTGTTGCTGCTGTGAGACGAGTGCTTAGGGACATCTACAAATTACAACACCGAAAAGAGATGCAACAAAAATATTTTTTAATTTAACTTATTTTTTAAAGTAAGTGCTGTAATATAACTAGCAGGAGACAAGTAATAATTGAGGTAAGTTTGGAGACATTACCTTATTTAATCATTAAATTAATAAATATTTTTGTTGTAACTCTTTTCGGTGTAGTAATTTGTAGACGGTCCCTAAGCACTCTTCTAACTGCAGGTAGCAGCAGCAGAGAGCAGAAGAGAGCAGGCAAGTGTTCATAAACTTCTGGTGTACTTACAAACTTTCCAATCCATCGTTTTATGAGAGCATAACCTATTTGTACTACTGTAGACGTTTGGTATCATTTCGGGCATTATTATTTGGGTAATGTTAAGAGACACTTCGGATCCATTAGCCCCTGCGCTAAGCTGTTCAGCGGCTAACGCTACGCTACGCTAACTCTCCCAATGTTAGACCCAGGTGAAAAAAGCTTCTGGGGGGGTGTTTGGCTCGAGGTCATGGTGCAAAAGGACCCTAGGGTGAAATTACTCCGAACCATCACTTTAACAGGCTCTATGTGTTGGCCTAAGGAAGTCTGTCTATCGTCTCTGCACTCGGAGAAAACTGTTATGTTCCCTTCGTCCCGGCTCTCCGCTACCTTGTGTTTCTGCACGAGGCTGATGGCTCCAGCCAGAGACTTGTCGTATCCGGTCGATCCCGAGGCGGGAAGGCGCTCCGAGATCCAGCTGAGCTCCAGGTCCACGTCGTGAGAGAACCCAAACAGCAGCACCGACGCCTCCAGCTGGGCCCGGCGCCGGTCCAGAGGGTTCTGCAGAGACTTGAACCTGCAGCACAAACAGCGTCACATCAGCGTCTCCTGTCTCCTGCTTCAGGTCCCACTGTCAGTGTCTCAGGGTACACTTACACTGCTACGTTTCCTCCTCTCATTCCCCCTGCTCTGGTGTTTCCCCCTCTCATTCCCCCTGCTCTGCCTCTCATTCCCCCTGCTCTGGTGTTTCCCCCTCTCATTCCCCCTGCTCTGATGTTTCCCCCTCTCATTCCCCCTGCTCTGATGTTTCCCCTCTCATTCCCCCCTGCTCTGGTGTTTCCCCTCTCATTCCCCCTGCTCTGCCTCTCATTCCCCTCTCTGTGTTTCCCCCTCATTCCCCTGCTCTGCCTCTCATTCCCCTGCTCTGGCGTTCCCCACTCTCATTCCCCTGCTCTGCCTCTCAGTCCCCCTGCTCTGATGTTTCCCCTCTCATTCCCCCTGCTCTGGTGTTTCCCCCTCTCTTTCCTGCTCTGGGTTTCCCCTCTCATTCCCCCTGCTCTGGGTGTTCCCCTCTCATTCCCCTGCTCTGGTTTCCCCTCTCATTCCCCCTGCTCTGGTGTTTCCCCCTCTCATTCCCCCTGCTCTGGCGTTTCCCCTCTCATTCCCCCCTGCTCTGGTGTTTCACCCCTCTCTCCCCTGCTCTGCCTCTCATTCCCCCTGCTCTGGTGTTTCCCCTCTCATTCCCCCTGCTCTGGGTGTTTCCTCCTCCATTCCCCTGCTCTGGTCTTCCTCCTCTCATTCCCCCTGCTCTGCGTTTCCCCTCTCATTCCCCCTGCTCGGTGTTTCCCTCTCATTACCCCCTGCTCTGGTGTTTCCTCCTTCATTCCCCCTGCTCTGGTGTTTCCCCTCTCTTCCCCTGCTCTGGTGTTTCCCTCCTCTCATTCCCCCTGCTCTGGTGTTTCCCCTCTCATTCCCCTTCTCCGCGTTTCCCCTCCATTCCCCCTGCTCTGGTGTTTCACCCTCTCATTCCCCCTTCTCGCGTTTCCCCTCTCATTCCCCTGCTCTGGGTATTTCCCCTCTCATTCCCCCTTCTCTGGCGTTTCCCCTCTCATTCCCCCCCTGCTCCAGGTGTTCCCCTCTCATTCCCCTGCTCTGGCATTTCCCCTCCATTCCCCTGCTCTGGTGTTTCACCCTCTCATTCCCCCCTCTGGCGTTTCCCCTCTCATTTCCCCCTGCTCTGGTGTTTCCCCTCTCATTTCCCCTTCTCTGTTTCCCCTCTCATTCCCCGTTTCCTCTCATTCCCCCTGCTCTGGCGTTTCCCTCTCATTCCCCTGTCGTGTTTCCCCTCTCATTCCCCCTTCTCTGACGTTTCCCCTCTCATTCCCCTGCTCTGGTGTTTCCCCTCTCATTCCCCTGCTCTGGTGTTTCCCCTCTCATTCCCCCTGCTCTGGCATTTCCCCTCTCATTTCCCCCCTTCTCTGGCGTTTCCCCTCTCATTCCCCCTGCTCTTGTGTTTCCCCTCTCATTCCCCCTGCTCTGGGTTTCCCCTCTCCTTCCCCCTGCTCTGCCTCTCCAGTCCCCCTGCTCTGATGTTTCCCCTCTCATTCCCCCTGCTCTGATGTTTCCCCTCTCTCATTCCCCCCTGCTCTGGCCGTTTCCCCTCTCATTCCCGTTGCTCCTCTGCGTTTCCCCTCTCATTCCCCCTGCTCTGCGTTTCCCCCTCTCATTCCCCCTGCTCCTCTGGCGTTTCCCCCTCCCATTCCCCCCTGCTCCTCTCGCGTTTCCCCCTCTCATTCCCCCTGCTCTAGCGTTTCCCCTTCTCATTCCCCCTGCTCCTCTGGCGTTTCCCCCTCTCATTCCCCCTGCTCTAGCGTTTCCCCTTCTCATTCCCCCTGCTCTAGCGTTTCCCCCTCTCATTCCCCCTGCTCCTCTGGCGTTTCCCCCTCTCATTCCCCCTGCTCCTCTGGCGTTTCCCCCTCTCATTCCCACTGCTCTGGCGTTTCCGAGCCCCTTAAACCGGAGACCTTTGGAAAGTAATAAGTAGAATGTTTTCGCTTTCTTTTCTACCTCCGATCTGGAAACTTTATACTGGAGAATATTTCGTGCAACGTCTTTTTAAGATCCAGATAAGCCTGATATGGACGATGCCGTTTGGGACGGCGACCGGGGATTTCCACCAGATGCGGAACGGCTCCGAAAATGGCGATTAGGTTTCCATTACAGTCAATGCGTGCATTTCCACCGGCTGCAGAACGGCTGCAGAACGGCTGCGTCCCAGCTCCGGCGCTCTGCAGCAGATATAGGCAGAGCTTCTACTGTTGCCGGACGCCGGAGAGCGCCGCAGCAACTCCGCACACGGCCGATAGCGCGGGACAGGAAGTCGAGCACAGAAACAAAATAAAACATCCGGTTAATTTTCAAAATAAAATCCAGCGTGCTCACTGCGGATCATATCTCCCTGCTACTACTCCAAAAACATGGCAGGATTTTTACTTTCTGGCACCTGGACTATACACCTCTGATGGAGACTAACTGGTGGTTGGTTTGGTGGTTCTATTCTACGTGATTTCGCGAGATCTCGTTGGGTCCTCGTGACTACAGCTGTCAGTCGTGGCCGGTCCGCAGCCGTTACTCATCTGGTGGAAAGGAGGAGTGACTGTCTGACTCACAGAGTGAGGTAGGTGTCGGTCTCCTGCAGGATCCTCTGGGAGTCAAAGTGATTGGAGGCGAGGTGCTTGGCCCTGCTCACGATGGAGTTGATCTTCTCCGCCAGCTCCTTGGCCTCCTGCTCCAGCTGCTGATGCTCCTGAGGAAAAAACAACCCACAATCCCAATAATGACTGAATGGAAACCAACTACACCAGATCACTGTGGATCTCACATAAAAATAAAAAATGGCTGAAGTCTTATCATCGTCTACGTTTACATGCACATCATATTCTGGCCCTTATTCCGAAAAATGCAATATCCCTGCTAAGCTTTTTACGTGGCTAATAAAAATGTATATTCCACTAATATTCCTGCGGTCTTAATCGGAAATAATATAAATATCTACACAAAAAATATTAAGTAAAAGTACAAGTATGTGACCAGAAAAAGCCTTTGGTAGAAGTTAAAGAATCCTTTTAGAATACCACTTGAGTACAAGTCTTAAAATGTCCGATATTTACTGTATCAAAAGTAACTTTCTGATATTAAATGTACTTAATTATTAGAAGTAAAAGTAAAAACTTTGATTAACTAAGTGAAAAAAAAGACGTTTTATTTTTTGTGCTTAGTGTTGTGTGGAGTTCCGCGTCCCACCCCCAAAAAGGCCCATTCTGAGTCAGGAAAACATCCACATTTGAATTGGAAAATCGATTTTCTAAACCCAGCCCTACCTCTATCAAATTTGGAATACTGTAATATTGTGAATTATAGTGTATTATCAGTGTGTATGTAGTGGCGAGCTGACCTTCAGGAGCTGTCGGCTGGAGCGGAGGTCGTGACCTTTGGCGGCGTTGTTCAGCATCCACTGGATGGCCTCGATCTTCAGCTTGGCGTCCTGGAGACAGAAGAAGGACTTTTGTTAGGAAGTCTGAACAGAGTGGTCCACCAAGTAGGAGGTAGACTCCAGAAACTGTGTCCATTTCATCCCCGATGTGGTCTATCTACCAGTCTCTCTCTCTCTGCTCTCTCTATTAGGGGACCACTAAGGTCTATATAAAAGAGACTTCAGATACAGTATTAGGGACCACTAAGGTCTATATAAAAGAGACTTCAGATACAGTATTAGGGGACCACTAAGGTCTATATAAAAGAGACTTCAGATACAGTATTAGGGGACCACTAAGGTCTATATAAAAGAGACTTCAGATACAGTATTAGGGGACCACTAAGGTCTATATAAAAGAGACTTCAGATACAGTATTAGGGGACCACTAAGGTCTATATAAAAGAGACTTCAGATACAGTATTAGGGGACCACTAAGGTCTATATAAAAGAGACTTCAGATACAGTATTAGGGGACCACTAAGGTCTATATAAAAGCATCCAAAGAGCACCATGTCATGGGACCTTTAACTCAACTCATAGCAAAAGGAAAATTTGATCAACTTAGGCAAAACAAAAGGTGCACACAGCTACCACCCTCAAGCCATCTTAACACCTGAGCCGCTCAAAGCCAACTCCTTAAATAGGAGAAGGGTTTTCTTTTTTAAGAAACCATAAAAAATGACTGAAAGTGGTGAGTCAGTTCCTCGGTCAGTGTTTTACCTGCAGAAGCTCCATCAGCTGCTCCTGCTGTCCCGCCTGTCTCAGTTTGTCTCCTCTGTCGGCCATCTTGTCCTGAAGTCTCCTCCACCGGCTGCCGAGCTGAGTCGACTTCCTGCTGATGCTCTGGCTGTTGTAGTGCTCTTCAGCGAGCATCTCCTGCCCCAGCTGAACATATACATGTATAATTTAAAGGGTAACTTCTGTATTTTTCAACCTGGACCCTATTTTCTTATGTTTTGTGTCAGAGTGACTTATGGGAACAACAATTTCTAGAATTTTTTAGTATTAAGCAAGACGAAACAATGCAATGTAACGTTAATGGGAAAAAGTGCACCGCCAGTTTCGGTCCACTAAAAGTTCTGTTTTTGCCGCTGACAGACTCAGATTATTATTCTAAGTGTGTGACAACATTATGGGATGGATCCCTACAGAGATAGACCTTTTAGTTAAAGAGTAAGATCCTTTTAGTTTAACATGAAACAGCCCCGAAATCACCATCACCAAACTCCACCAGACTCCATGTAAATAATCAGGACTTTTAGTGTGTATAGAGCCAGCATATCTCCACCAGACTCCATGTAAATAATCCGGACTTTTAGCGTGTATAGAGCCAGCATATCTCCACCAGACTCCATGACTTTTATCTTAAAACACACTTCATTCAAAAGGTGACAGAAACTAAATAAAACTACCAAAAGCCATCTTGGTTCATCTTTCCACTGTTGCAACAATCACCACTCTGGTTTGGTTGAAATAAACCCTTAATTCACCCATTTACATGTGGAGATATGCTGGCTCTATACACGCTAAAAGTCCTGATTATTTACATGGAGTCTGGTGGAGATATGCTGGCTCTATACACGCTAAAAGTCCTGATTATTTACATGGAGTCTGGTGGAGATATGCTGGCTCTATACACGCTAAAAGTCCTGATTATTTACATGGAGTCTGGTGGAGATATGCTGGCTCTATACACGCTAAAAGTCCTGATTATTTACATGGAGTCTGGTGGAGATATGCTGGCTCTATACACGCTAAAAGTCCTGATTATTTACATGGAGTCTGGTGGAGTTTGGTGATGGTGATTTCGGGGCTGTTTCATGTTAAACTAAAAGGATCTTACTCTTTAACTAAAAGGTCTATCTCTGTAGGGATCCATCCCATAATGTTGTCAGACACTTAGAATAATAATCTGAGTCTGTCAGCGGCAACAAAAGAACTTTTAGTGGACGCTAACTGACGCTGAACATTAGTCCTGTAGGGTTGTAGGCTACTGCAGCTGGGTTCACAGGTGCCAATTACAGAATTCTCGCTCAATACTGGACCAATTACAAAGATTTTTGTTCACATTATTAACCACTTACACACTAAGGCATGGGGAAATAGGGTTCAAACAAGTTGAAAAATCCTTCGCTTACACAATGCGACAGGTCGAGGTCGATTATTTCCTGAGCGGCAGTTTACCTGAACCAGTCTGTCCAGCCAGACCTGGTTAGCCTGCATCTCCTTCTCCGCGGCCTCGTGTCTCTTCAGCTTTCGGAGGATGTTGGTGGGGTCGCGGTACGACTCGTCCTCCGCCACCTTAAACTTCTCCTCCATCCACAGCAGCAGCTCATCTGCGTCTCTCTGGAACTCCTGCAGAATCGACCAATCAATGACGACTCAATTAACTTCAACATTTCAAGATTTTTACTAAGGCAGTGAACTGTTTTCTCAATATCTGGATTAGGGTGTGTATATTTCCATCTTCCAAAGCCATCTTACCAGTGTAGAGGGAATTATGTCTAAAATAAGGCCCTAAGGCCTGTCGAATCTGACTCCAATTTATTAATTCCCGCGCCTTCTTACATCGGACTTACGTTTACCAGAACACAAGGATCAATCTGAGACGAAGAGGTCACTAGGGCTGTGCTCGATTGAAGAAATTCTCAGTCGACTAACACTCGTTCAATCGTATCGACTAATCGATTAGTTGATTTAATCGACAGATCTGTAAATCTGAGTTTCTCCACAAAGAGTCGTGCTAAAAGCACCACTTTAATTCTTGTTCTTCCAGAGATGTGCTCGTACGTTTCTTGGAAATAAGTCATTCAGCATGAAAACAGCATCAGACATGACTAATGGACTAAAGAAATCTAAGTTGACTAAGACCAAAACCACCGATTAGTCGACTAATCCACTAAGAGGGAGCAGCCCTAGAGTTCAGTTAAGCAAATTTTTAGGGAGTCCAGCATTGGAGATTACAACACAGCATCTAAGTTTCCCTGGCAACAGACATCAATGGTGTTTTTCCACTACATGGTACCTGCTCGACTCTTTTTTTTGGTTTTCCATTATGATTAAAAGTCCCTGGTATCTCCCAACAGGTACTTTATTTTAGTCTCACCTCCGTCGAGGTTCCAAGCTGAGCTGAGGCGACACCAAAAGGTGACGTGAAAACCTGCAGACTCCTGATTGGTCGGAGAGAATCGTCACTAATCGCTGCGTCATCATTGTCAGTCCTGAACAAACCTGCCATTTCTGAATAGTTTAGCCAGCTTCATTTGAAACTAAAATGTGTATTCTGGCAAACAGCCAGACGCCGAGAGTCAAAGACCCTACACACACCTTCTGTGTGTGTGTGTGTCGCGTTAGGTCGCGGCAGTTTCTTGCGGCGTCGCTATGACGACCAGCCACGCTCGCCTCATGCATGAAGCGGTACTAAAATCTGCAACGGAAAAAGGAGGACGGTGCAGCGCTGGCCGAGCCAAGCAGAGCCGAGCCGAGCTAAGTCGAGCAGGTACCTTGTAGTGCACATGTGTCAAACTCGTGGCCCGCGGGCCAAATCCGGCCCCTCGCTGGTTTGATCTGGCCCGCGTATCAATTTAGGTTCACGATAAATTTTGGCCCACCAAGTTTTTGTAGCTTTTTCAATGTTTTGCCACTTTTTCTGACGTTTTTGGGGCTTTTTCTGGTGTTTTTTCCAATGTTTTTGTTGCTTTTTAATCACCATTTCGCACATCGCTTTTTTCTTTGATGGCTAAGTTACTTTTTTGGGGCTTTATGTGGACCAAGCTGTAAGTGAGAAGGCTTATATGAGACACACAATAATCCAGTAAAAGATCCTTGACTTTGTTGATGAAATAAAAGCATGTGAATAAACTAAACATGTCCGGCCCTTTATGTGTATTCTTAGTTCACAGTGTGGCCCTTAGTGGAGCTGAGTTTGACACCTCTGATGTAGTGGAAAAACGCCATCAGTCGGAGCTGGTCCACCAAGATCTCGTCTGAAAATGAGCTCTGATCTGTTCTTTCCCTCAAGCTTTTATCCTATCCTCACAGGAGAGGGGTCTTCTTGTTTCTAGACAGAAACTGGTATCTTCACAGACACACACACCAAGGTCTGGGTCTCTGTCTGGTGCAACTTCCAGGGTTCATACACATTTTAACCAATACTTTTTTATGACTTTTTCATGACTCTTTGGCAAATTTCCATGACTATGTGTTCCTGAAAATGTCAGTCGACATTCTACAATAAGAATACTAATCTGTGTTAAAGTTTCCCCTCAGAGGTTTAACTTTAAAATGAATGACCATGTATGTGGTTCATAGTGGGATTCATCATATCGCTCCCCGAATACAACGCTGAGGTTAAGACACGGTGAGATAATTTTTTTTATTAAAGACATATTATTATGCTGTGTTAAAAAAACTAATTCCATGACTTTTCCAAAACTTTCTGGGTCTTTTTATTTTTTTACCAAAACCTTTCCAGGCCTGGAATTTGCATTTTTCCAGTTCCATAACTTTTCCAGGTTTTTTCAAAACGTATGAACCCTGAACTTCCGTTCTCGCAACCTTCAAACAATGCACCTCTACGCCATGAAAGCTGTTCTCAGGCTGGGAATCTTTGGTCTGAACTGGGCTTTACACAGGGCCGGCCCTAGACTTTTGGGGGCCCTAAGCAGGATTTGGTTTGGGGGGACTCTCCACACTGTAACATGTTGCCACTGCACTTGGCACTTAACCAACTTGTGTATTGTAAATATTAGTTTAAGCACTCAAAATGTACAAATAAGCATTTAAAGACTAATGTGAGACCTATTAGGAGCAACGCTATCTTTAAATAGACCGGCTCTGTTATGAGCTCTATTGTGGGACATTTCAAGCGCTCTTGGGGGCCCTCTGGTAGCCTCGGGGCCCTAAGCAGACGCTTAGTTCACTTATGGGTCGGGCCGGCTCTGGCTTTACACCTCTGTGAAGGTTCGACTGTGAGATTGGCAGTTCATTTTGCTCCTTCGATCGGGTCACCCCTCACACAGATATGGTAGAGTATTTACAGTGCCTTGCGAAAGTATTCGGCCCCCTTGAACGTTTCGACCTTTTGCCACATTTCAGGCCTCAAACATAAA
Source organism: Perca fluviatilis (assembly GCF_010015445.1). Lineage (NCBI taxonomy): Eukaryota > Metazoa > Chordata > Actinopteri > Perciformes > Percidae > Perca > Perca fluviatilis. The sequence goes on from NC_053131.1 coordinate 33,410,528, forward strand.
GATATAAAACTGTAATTTTTTGTGAAGAATCAACAACAAGTGGGTCCCAATTATGAAGTGGAACGAAATTCATTGGTTATTTCAAACTTTTTTAACAAATAAAAAACTGAAAAAGTGGGCGTGCAAAATTATTCAGCCCCTTTACTTTCAGTGCAGCAAACTCCTCCAGAAGTTCAGTGAGGATCTCTGAATGATCCAATGTTGACCTAAATGACTAATGATGATAAATAGAATCCGCTGTGTGTAATCAAGTCTCCGTATAAATGCACCTGCTCTGTGATAGTCTCAGAGGTCCGTTTAAACGCCAGAGAGCATCATGAAGAACAAGGAACACACCAGGCAGGTCCGAGATACTGTTGTGGAGAAGTTTAAAGCCGGATTTGGATACAAAAAGATTTCCCAAACTTTAAACATCCCAAGGAGCACTGTGCAAGCGATAATATTGAAATGGAAGGAGTGTCATACCACTGCAAATCTACGAAGACCCGCGTCCCTCTAAACTTTCAGCTCATACAATTAGAAGACTGATCAGAGATGCAGCCAAGAGGCCCATGATCACTCTGGATGAACTGCAGAGATCTACAGCTGAGGTGGGAGACTCTGTGCATGGGACAACAATCAGTCGTATACTGCACAAATCTGGCCTTTATGGAAGAGTGGCAAGAAGAAAGCCATTTCTTAAAGATATCCATAAAAGTGTCGTTTAAAGTTTGCCAAAAGCCACCTGGGAGACACACCAAACATGTGGAAGAAGGTGCTCTGGTCAGATGAAACCAAAATCGAACGTTTTGGCAACAATGCAAAACGTTATGTTTGGCGTAAAAGCAACACAGCTCATCACCCTGAACACACCATCCCCACTTCACAAACATGGTGGTGGCAGCATCATGGTTTGGGCCTGCTTTTCTTCAGCAGGGACAGGGAAGATGGTTAAAATTGATGGGAAGATGGATGGAGCCAAATACAGGACCATTCTGGAAGAAAACCTGATGGAGTCTGCAAAAGACCTGAGACTGGGACGGAGATTTGTCTTCCAACAAGACAATGATCCAAAACATAAAGCAAAATCTACAATGAAATGGTTCACAAATAAACATATCCAGGTGTTAGAATGGCCAAGTCAAAGTCCAGACCTGAATTCAATCGAGAATCTGTGGAAAGAACTGAAAACTGCTGTTCACAAACGCTCTCCATCCAACCTCACTGAGCTCGAGCTGTTTTGCAAGGAGGAATGGGCAAAAATGTCAGTCTCCGATGTGCAAAACTGATAGAGAACACCCAAGCGAACTTACAGCTGTAATCGCAGCAAAAGGTGGCGCGCTACAAAGTATTAACTTAAGGGGGCTGAATAATTTTGCAGCCGCCCAATATTTCAGTTTTTATTTGTTTAAAAGGTTTGAAATATCCAATAAATTTCGTTCCACTTCATGATTGTGTCCCACTTGTTGTTGATTCTTCACAAAAAATTACAGTTTTATATCTTTATGTTTGAGGCCTGAAATGTGGCAAAAGGTCGAAAAGTTCAAGGGGGCCGAATACTTTCGCAAGGCACTGTATATAAACAACGGTCAGGGTATGATTATATACTAATAGTAATAATACCTGATATTTCTTTGAGGCCAGGAGCAGACTCCTCCTCTGCCTGCTGCTCTCCTTCAGCGACTTGTTGGCCCTCTGGATGCTCCGGCTCCGCTCCTTGATGCTAACAAATTCACTCAGTATTTTTAAAACAGCATTGCGCGCGCACACACACACACACACGCACTAGTAACACACACACGCATTGGTAACACACACACACGCTTGCACTAGTAACACACACGCATTGATAACACACACACGCTCGCACTAGTAACACACACGCAAGCACTGGTAACACACACACACAGATACACACACGCATGCATGCACACACACACACACACACACACACATACATACATACACAATGGTCACACACACACACACACACACACAAACGCACTAGTAACACACACGCAAGCACTGGTAACATACACACACAGATACACACACGCATGCATGCACGCACACACACACACACACACACACAAACGCACTGGTCACACACATACTCACACTTGTCACACTCACACACACACAGATACACATGCACACATGCCCACACACACACACACACAGGTCACACACACAGACACACATAAAAACAGACACACCGATACACGCATGCACACACACACACACACACACACACACACACACACACACACACACACACACACACACACACACACACACACACAGAAACACAGACAGATACACATCCACGCATGCGCACGCACACACACACACACACACACACACATAAAAACACACACACACACACACTCACTCTTCACAGAGTTGGACTCGGTAAAGTCTCAAGTTGCGTGTGGTCCATGTGTATTGATGCTGTCTGTGCTGGGTTCTCTTACTGTTTGGCAGCGTAGTGCTGCTGGTTGATGAGCTCCTGGCTGCGGTGGCTGAAATGATCCACGCGCTGGTCTGAAGCCCTCAGGAGGCCGTCCAGCTCCTCCTGCCGGCCCAGCAGACTGTGGACACTGTCCACCGAGTCCTGCATCAACAAACACACACACACACACACATATTAAAGATGCTGTAAGTAGGATTGTGTATACAGTATGTGTGTGTGTATTAAAGGTGCTGTAGGTAGGATTGTGTATACAGTATGTGTGTGTGTATTAAAGGTACTGTAGGTAGGATTGTGTATACAGTATGTGTGTGTGTATTAAAGGTGCTGTAGGTAGGATTGTGTATAAAGTATGTGTGTGTATTAAAGGTGCTGAAGGTAGGATTGTGTATACAGTATGTGTGTGTGTATTAAAGGTGCTGTAGGTAGGATTGTGTATAAAGTATGTGTGTGTATTAAAGCTGCTGTAGGTAGGATTGTGTATACAGTATGTGTGTGTGTATTAAAGCTGCTGTAGGTAGGATTGTGTATACAGTATGTGTGTGTGTATTAAAGCTGCTGTAGGTAGGATTGTGTATACAGTATGTGTGTGTGTATTAAAGCTGCTGTAGGTAGGATTGTGTATACAGTATGTGTGTGTGTATTAAAGGTGCTGTAGGTAGGATTGTGTATACAGTATGTGTACACCTACAAGATGCTAACGAGAGACTTCTTGTCAATGCAATAAAAATGGACCTACAACGAAGTCGGTTCACTGCTGGCTACGAGTTAGCAATCAAACACAACAAAGGCTGTCACTTGAACGGCGTTTTGAGCAATCATACAATTATAGATAGCTACACCGTTTTTTGCAATGATTTCCATCTTCTGTTATTGTCTGTAATGACAAAAGTTTATTATTTTATGGATTTCACAAATTTCAGTAAGACACGTAATGCCGTAAACCGTTTAAATCTGAGCATGCTCGACTCACATCGGGCAGTGACAATGTGGTTGCCAATCCAAAATAATAAAGGAGTTGTTACATGTTACATGAACGTACACCATTTTGGTTACATGTGGAACGAAGTCTGAGTCTTTTTGTCACTGCAGACCTTCAGTTTCCTCCACACTGCTCTTTGCAGTGGCTATGACACATGCCTTTCATGTGGGAGACCAGGGTTCAATTCCCACTGCAATACATCAACCAAAGTGTCCCTGAGCAAGAGACTTAACCCCTAGTTGCTTCAGAGGTGTGTGACCTCTGACATATGTAGCAATTGTAAGTTGCTTTGGAAGAAAGCGTCAGCTAAATGACATGTAATGTAATGTAATTGCTACATGGTATTAGGCCTGTCGGTACGCGATCTGTGCATGCACGAACATCTTGCGCTGTCGGATCGTGCAGGCAGCACAGATCGCGTACCCACAATGGGCGTGGCTTTCAGAGTATGACTCTGACTCAGGGGCGGATCTACCGGGGTGGCATAGGGTGGCAAATGCCACCCTAAAAGAAGGCCTTGCCACCCCTGCTGCCACCCCAGCTGGCAGCAACGAATTAAAAGTTACGGCCAGTTTGACCATTTACGAGCGCGAGTCTCCAATGTCCGACTGCAGTCAGTCAAAAACTGTTTTCTTCCCCCTCTCACACATCTGCCACTCATCACCTGTGTCTTCCCTTAATGCCTGTCCTGTGATAATGCCCGTGATTATCATACTTCTATCTCTTATTAAGTGAGATCACATTGTATGGTCACTTATTCCTAATATACTTCTATCATACTTCTATCTCCTATTAAGTGAGATCACATTGTATGGTCTCTTATTCCTAATATACTTCTATCATACTTCTATCTCCTATTAAGTGAGATCACATTGTGTGGTCACTTATTCCTAATATACTTCTATCATACTTCTATCTCCTGTAAAGTGAGATCACATTGTATGGTCACTTATTCCTAATATACTTCTATCATACTTCTATCTCCTGTAAAGTGAGATCACATTGTATGGTCACTTATTCCTAATATACTTCTATCATACTTCTATCTCCTATTAAGTGAGATCACATTGTATGGTCACTTATTCCTAATATGAACTGTTTCACATGAAACCTCAAATGCAGGACACTGATTGCATGAGATGAAGTGTGTCTGTATGAGTTTGTAAATGGCAGCCTGTGTCCTTCTGTAGTGTGTACATACTATTTCTCATCACACTGTGATAACTGTGATTAAATTCAGTATATATATATATATATATATATATATATATATATATATATATATATATATATACATACGTCTGCCATATGTTGCCACCCCTCAAACATTCCTGCCCCCCTCTCACTACCCCATAAATATTTTTCTAGATCCGCCCCTGCTCTGACTCTATGTGCTTCTTCTTCTTCTTCTTGCGTGTTTTTGCTAGCGACTCTAGTCCTCACCCCGACGTCTTTGACCCTGAGTCGGGCTTCGTGTCCGGACAGCGCCGCCTCGATCCGGTCTCCCTCCTGGTTCAGCCTCTGGAGCTCCACCCCCTGCTCCAAACACTCCCTCCTACTGGTCCACAGCTTATCAAGCTTGGACCAATCAGCCTTGAGTTTGTCGAGCGTCTGTTGGATGTCGACACCTCCCGTCTTCCCATTGGACGAGCCCTGCAGAAGACACTTCCCCGACTTCTCCAGCTCTTTCAATCTGAGAAAACACAAACATGCTGGACTTCACTTTATTATTATACATATATATTACAATTAATAATATCAAACTTTTCTATCTTATGAATTAAATAACTCGAAATACATCTTTCTCATTCTGATGAGACTAAAAAAAATTGTGCGTGTTTGCGTGTGTGTGTGTAAGTGCGTGTGTGTGTGTGCGCGTGTTTGTGTGTGTGTGTGTAAGTATGTTTAAGTGTGTGTATGTGCGTGCGTGTTTGCGTGTGTGTAAGTATGTGTGTGTGTGTAAGTGTGTGTTTATGTGTGTGTAAGTGTGTGTGTATGTGTGTGCATATGTGTGTGTATGTGTGTGCATATGTGTGTGCGCTTGCACACACACATATGCATAGACAAAGAAAGTTGACTGACAAAACTGTTTGGATCATTTCCTCTTTCTAAAACATGAGGATTCTTCTTTACTTTTAATCCTTTAACTATATTTTCCTGACGATACTTAAAGACTTTAACTAAAGTAACATTTTCACTGCAGGACTTTAACTTGTAACAGAGTATTTTATACAGTGTGGTATTAGTACTTTTACTGCAGTAGTAAAGGATCTGAGTACTTCTTCTAGCGCTGCCCACATGGTCTCTACCTGCTCTTGTGCTGCTCCATCTCCAGCCGGAGCTCCTGGTGTTGGTCCAGCAGGGCCAGGGCCGAGGCCACGTCTCCGGCCGTCTCCTCCTGCAGGAGGCGGTCCTGCACCGAGCCGGTCCAGCGCTGCAGCTCCTTGGCCCGCTGCTGGAAGCTCTGGAGCCCGCGGGCCTCCTCCAGGAGCCGCTGTCTGTCTGCAGCCTGCCGCTTCAACTGGTCCACAACACAACAGGAACAGGGTGTGACCAGAGCTGACTGGAGGGTTGTCCGCTTTTTTTTAATCCTACTTCTCCCAATAAGTGACAAAATAACGCCAACATGTTCCTATTTACATGTTGTGATTAGTTGAGTCACATGACACACAGCCATCTCCTAACCGTATACATACCGGGAACTATATTCTCAGGCGGAAGAATATAGCACTTGGGCGGAGTGATATGCTCGCAGCAAGCCTGTCTGAGAATATAGTTCCCGGTTTGTTTGCGGTTAGAAGATGTCTGTCTCATTTTACGTTGTTTTTTGTACACGCTGTGACTCTACAAATCACAACATGTAAACAGGAACATGTTGGAGTTATTTTGTCACTTATTGGGAGCAGTAGGCTAGTTGGAACCAGTCACCTGCAGGTTCTGTGCTAGGCTAAGCTACCGGTGGAGCCGTCAGACAGCGTTACAACACGCACTGACACAGGAGGGGTATGTATGGACTAGTCTAACTCTGGGGGTTACGGTGAATAAGACAAACTCCCAATAAGTCGGCGTGGTCCTTTTAAGCTCTTTAAATGTAGCCTAGAAATCTAGACGCACCCTGGGTCCGTGTAACGCTCATCAGTTCAATGTTCTAAGCACAAACGGACATTTGGAAAAACAGAAAAATGGGTTCAAATATCCAATTTTTCTCCGAATTAACAAAAAAAAAATTAGATCTTTAAACTGTTTTTCCAATTTTCTGTTTTTTATTCAGAGGATCAGAAATTTAGAAAATTACAAAATTGCGTCTGGGCTCCAATTATTCAATACTGCCATGGTATTCTGTCCCCCCACTCGAAACCATCAGTTGCAAGCACCTCTGACCCCAAGTCTATCAGTCTTTTTTTTTTTTTTTTTTTGTTGGTCCATATCATATGCAGTTTATGACCTGCATAGCCTATTCCGCAAAGTAGAGGAAGAGAATACCATGGCAGTATTATGAATAATTGGAGCTGAGACGCAATTTTGTAATTTTCTCAGTGTCTGATCCTCTGAATAAAAAACAGAAAATTGGAAAAACAGGTTAACGATTAAATTTTTTTAATTTGTCAAGGTGGAAAAAAATGAAAAATTGGATATTTGAACCCACTTTTCTATTTTTCCAAATGTCCGTTTTTGCTTAGAAAATTGAACTGATGAGAGTTACACGGTCAGTGTAAAAAGTTGGATCTTTAAACTGTTTTTCAAATTTTCTGTTTTTATTCAGAGGATCAGAAATTTAGAAAATTACAAAATTGCATCTGGGCTCAAATTAGTCATAATACTGCCATGGTATTCTCTTCCTCTACTTTGCGGAATATGCAGGTCATTAACTGCATATGGACCAAAAAAAACTAAAAACTGACAGACTTTTGAGTCAGCTAGGCAGAACGAGGGACAGAATACCATGGCAGTATTATGAATAATTGGAGCTCAGACGCAATTTTGTAATTTTCTAAATTTCTGATCCCTCTGAAGAAAAACAGAAAATTGGAAAAACAGTTTAAAGATCCAATTTTTTTTAATTTGTCAAGGCGGAAAAAAATGAAAGATTTGATATTTGAACTAATTTTTCTGTTTTTCCAACTGTCTGTTTGTGCTTAGAAACTTGAACTGATGAGTTTTTCAGTAACAAGGCTGTTGTTTAGTAAATCTATCGCTGACATCGCTGAACACTATATACACTTGTTTTTTCTACAAAAAATGAACTGCACTTGACACTTAACATGTGTGTGTGTGTGTGTGTGTGTGTGTGTGTGTGTGTGTGTGTGTGTGTGTGTGTGTGTGTGTGTGTGTGTGAGACATGTAACATTTCAGTCTGTGATGATCAAACTCAAACCTGATTCAGCAGAGCCTCCAGACCCTGAACCTCCTCCACGATGGCCGCACTCTCGGCTGGACTGCAGTCCTGCTTCCTGCAACACAGAGAATACACACATCGCTCAAAAGGTCCCACATCTGATTTTTATTCCAGGTCAGAGGTCCAGAATGACATGGCAATAACAAAATAGCATTCAATCAACTCTTTTTAACTTCTAAGCAACAAACATTCAAGTTGAGTACTCAGTTTTCCTTTCTATTCTTAATGATTGAACTTTTGAACTTTAACATGGACATTAGTTAAAGGACAATTCCGGTCGATTTCAACCCGTAGCTCTGTTGTTTGTGATCAATGAGTTCTGTCAGTAGCGAGAAAAACGAAAACAACCGGTGCTGCCTACACCGTGTTATCCTCCTGCTAGCGTTAGCACCCAGGAGGCTGAAACAGGGCAGGTTTTAAACCTGCTTTTAGCCTCTTAACATGTTGGAGATGTCATTACAAGAGCCTACCCATGTGAAGTGGTTCCTTCTGAGTGAACACAGTGAATCTGACTGCAGCAGATGTGAAAGAAATGCATAAAAGTTGAGCTAATTCAGCCAGTGCGCATACCTCTGTTTAGCTCCGTTGAAGTCCACACAAGTTGATTATCAAACTCATACAATCCAATATTCCAAAACATGTTTTTTCCACCAAAAACCAATGGTCACAGGAGCATAACTCGGTGTAGGCAACACTGATTATTTTAGTTTTTCTCGCTACTGACCGCACTCTGTGATCACAAACAACAGAGCTATGTGTTGAAATCGACTGGAATTCTCCTTTAAGACCTAGAACACAATACTTTTTATAATTTTTAATACGACTTTTAGACGTTTTAAGACCCTGCGGAAACACTGGATACAAATCTTTGCATTAAACATCAATAAACAATGTTTCTCCGTTTCTAGATCAGAGCCGTACATCTTGGCGACGTTCTTCAGGTAGGCGATCTTAGCCTCCAGGGTCTGGATGTCTCGGAGGGTCTGAGTCTGGATCTTCTCCTCGGCCTGCAGGGTGAAGGCGCTGCAGCCCACGTCCACGGTGTCCAGGCCGGACAGCTGGCCGTGCAGCTGAGCTTTGGCCTCGGCGCAGCTCTGCAGGAAGGACTGCACGTCGGCCGTGCTCAGCAGCTCGTGTCCTTTCTCGTCTTTCAGCCGCTGGATCCGATCCCACCTGCAGACACGAAAGGAGACGGGAGAGCCCACTCGCAGTTAAATCCACGTCAGCACTCATCAAAAGATCTTTCACCAGTTTATTTCCAGTCAGAATCATCAGTGAGTATGTTTACATGCACGTAATAATCCGTTTTTTGCTCTTATTCTGAAAAAGACAACATTATTATTACATTATTACAGGTAATTTAGCTTACAATTGCTATATATATCAGAGGTAGCACGCCTCTGGAGCAACTAGGGGTTAAGTGTCTTGCTCAGGGACACATTGGTTGATGTATGACAGTGGGAATCGAACCCAGATCTCCCACACCAAAGCGCCATCACCACCACAGACAACATTCCTCTAAGCTGTTTCCATGGATAATGAAAGTTAACATTCCCGTTTACATGCAGCTGTGTAAAACAGGGCTGTGTCTCAAAGCGCCTACTGTCACACTTCAAAACACTTAGTTTTAAGTATATCGTGTAAATAACGCAACAAGTCAGTGCACTGAAAGTACCAGGATGACCCCCTAAAAACAGTCAAGAAGTTCAGTGTGGAGCGATGGACCCTACTCGCACTAAACGGGCGCCATCTTCACTACAAAGCGGAAAGGGGAGGGACCAGGGACATCGGAAAGTTTTTTATCAGTTCAATCCAGGCTACTTTATGCAAATGAGGAGCGCTCGGCTCGGCGCCTCTCAAAATCTGACGAAAAACCTTTTAAAGTGACCTTTTCCTGATCGAGAAAACAGACAGATTCAGCAACTACACGGCCTATTTCTCGCTTTAAAATGTTCTCAGAAACATTTTTCTGTTTTGAAATTCGGGAAACACGTGACGCATTTGGCCAATGGTGGGTTCCCAGACCCAACATCTGGATGTGGGGCTGGCTTGTCAGGCCAGTAAAAAAAAAAAACTGATTGAGACGCAGATTCTGAATGCACTGTTTACATGTCCAAAGAACACTTGAATAGAATAAACCCGAAAACCTTTTAGTAAGTAAGTTTATTTGATTAGGACAATGCACATTAATCAACATTTCTGTAAATGCGCCAGTGTTAGCCAGTCGGCTAATTTTCAACTAGTCCTAGTATGCATGTCTTTATGGTGGGAAGAAACCGCTTATTTCATAGTATTGTATGTCGAAAAGTACAGTATAGTATGTCAAAAAATGACTATTCTATTTCAAAAAAAGTATATATATATATATATATATATATATATATATATATATATATATATATATATTTTACGTGCATGTAAATATTGTCAGTTTCACTCAGTGCTCATGTGGTTGTTTGTGGACGGAGAGGCTCAGTCTCATGTTTGTACCTTTTGGAAACGCTCCTCTGTCTGGCCTGGATCTCTCTCTGCTTACTGTGTCGGCTCCTCACCAGCTCCTCCGCCATGCTGATGATGTCATCCAACTGGCCACGCCCACTCGCCAACTTAGTCAGGAAGTTCTGGAACGGATAGTTAAAATAAAAAAATAAAAAAATGTGTCTTTTATTTTGAAAAAACTGTCAAATTAAAACAGCTTAAATTTCCCCATGAAATGTCAGTAGGTCTGTTCAATTTAAAACATCTTTTAACTTTTTTTTAGGGTTCAGAGATCATTCATTATTGAAAAAATTATATATATATTTTCAAGTTGCTCATATTCGTTTGGTAAATTCAGATGTAAAAATTAAAAAGTCAAAAATGTAAATGCAAATAAATAGAAAGAAAGAAAAAGTGACCAAGCAGTAAATTAAAAAATGACATTGACAGATGTGTTCACAATATAAATACAATACCAATGCTAATATTAATACTAATATTAATACTAATACAATACTAATACTAAATACAATACTTCACTCAGAATGTGCGGATGCTTGTAACTGGGTTTCCGTTATCTGGTAATTGCCAGTTTTTGACCTGAAAAATCTGTTGACATATTTAAATCTCTCTGGTCATAATTTCCGTTACAAATATAACGGTTAAAATAGTTAGCCAACGGTTGAAATAGCTTAAAGTTGAAAAAGTAAGTTAACGGTTGAAATAGCTTAAAGTTGAAAAAGTTAGCTAATGGTTGAAAAAGTTAGCTAACGGTTGAAATAGCTTAAAGTTGAAATAGTTAGCTAACAGTTGAAATAGCTTAAAGTTGAAATAGTTAGCTAACGGTTGAAATAGCTTAAAGTTGAAATAGTTAGCTAACGGTTGAAATAGCTTAAAGTTGAAATAGTTAGCTAACGGTTGAAATAGCTTAAAGTTGAAAAAGTAAGTTAACGGTTGAAATAGCTTAAAGTTGAAAAAGTTAGCTAACGGTTGAAATAGCTTAAAGTTGAAATAGTTAGCTAATGGTTGAAAAAGTTAGCTAACGGTTGAAATAGCTTAAAGTTGAAAAAGTTAGCTAATGTTTGAAAAAGTTAGCTAATGGTTGAAATAGCTTAAAGTTGAAAAAGTTAGCTAATGGTTGAAATAGCTTAAAGTTGAAATAGTAAGCTAACAACCTTCGGCCCTTTGCTGCATGTCGTTCCCCCCTTTCTCTCCCTCTCTCTCTCTCTCTCTCTCTCTCTCTCCCTCTTCATATCTTCAGCTGTCCTATACAAATAAAGACCTAAAATGGCCAAAAAATAATCTTAAAAAACTGTTTAACCCTTGTGTCGTCTTCCCCATCTACCAACATGCAACATTTTTTTTTTCTCGGTCAAAATGTAAAAAGAAAATCAAAATTTTTAGGTTGTCTTTTTTTGACACTTTTTTCAAAGTCTCTGTCAATATGTTTCGCCTTTTTTTTTTTTAACTTATCCCATTTTTTGTGAAGATTTTCCCGATGTTTTTGTCACTTTTTTTAGTTAGTTTAGTTAGTTAGTTAGCTAACGGTTGAAATAGCTTACAGTTGAAATAGTTTGCTAACGGTTAAAATATCTTAATTAGTGTTAATTTCGTCAGACGAGACGAGACTAAATATGTTCGTCAACGACCTTTTTTTCCATGACTAAGACGAGACGATGACGAGACTGCGCCAATGTCCAAAAACGCTGACTAAGACTAAATTAACATGCATTATTGTTGACGAAAAAAGACGAGACTAAAATGTTTGGCATAAAATAAAAACTAAGATAAAATCTCTCTTCATTTTCGTCTACAATCGTCTCTACTTTTTCATCATGAGATAGAATATTCAGCTGTTACCGAGACCCGTTGCTACGGCACCGACAGGTGCCCTAACGACCGTTATCTACCGGACCGAATAGCCTGCGCTTCTCTCTGATGCTCCTAAACGGCCGTTAGAGTCAATCGAAACATCGCTGCACGGGGCGCTAGTTAACACTACGCTTGGCAGCAGGTAAGGTTAGTATACCGTTAGCTAGTTAACACTACACTTGGCAGCAGGTAACGTTAGCCTACCGTTAGCTAGCAGTTGGATTTAACACAGTTAAAATGCTGACAGCTAAACGGTGTAAAGGTTTGTCTCTATTTCCAACACGAGACGTACGACAGTCTGCAGCTGCCGTTGTCTGAAAAACAACATATGTTGCGTTCACTTGAAATACGCCTCGCCAGTTTCGTGCTGCATTTATTTTATTGTAAAATATCCTTTCCTCATGCAGTTGTTTTTGTCGTTAAGGAAGAGGCTCAATATTTATATAACTTTTATATATATATATATATATATATATATATATATATATATAGCATTTATTTATTTTTATAACTATTTGTCTGAAATGGTTATCAGAAATAATTTATTTAAAAAAAGACTAAAATGTTTTGACTAAAACTTGACTAAAATGGCGAGACTTTTAGTCGACTAAAACTTGACTAAGATACCTTGAGTTCTCTTTTGACTAAAACTAGACTAAAATTATGAGACTTTTAGTCGACTAAAACTTGACTAACAAAACTTTTTGGCACAAGACTAAGACTAAATTAAAAATAGGTGACAAAATTAACACTAATCTTAATGTTGAAATAGTTAGCTGGTTAAAATAGTTAGCTAACGGTTGAAATAGCTTAAAGTTGAAAAAGTTAGCTAATGGTTGAAATAGCTTAAAGTTGAAATAGTTAGCTAACGGTTGAAATAGCTTAAAGTTGAAATAGTTAGCAAATGGTTGAAATAGCTTAAAGTTGAAATAGTTAGCTAACGGTTGAAATAGCTTAAAGATTAAATAGTTTGCTAACGGTTGAAATATCTTAATGTTTAAATAGTTAGCTAACGGTTAAAATAGTTAGCTAACGGTTGAAATAGCTTAAAGTTGAAAAAGTTAGCTAACGGTTAAAATAGTTAGCTAACGGTTGAAATAGCTTAAAGTTGAAATAGTTAGCTAACGGTTGAAATAGCTTAAAGTTGAAATAGTTTGCTAACGGTTGAAATATCTTAATGTTGATAAAGTTAGCTAACGGTTGAAATAGCTTAAAGTTGAAAAACTTAGCTAACGGTTGAAATAGCTTAAAGTTGAAATAGTAAGTTAACGGTTGAAATAGCTTAAAGTTGAAATAGTTAGCTAACGGTTAAAATAGCTTAAAGTTGAAAAAGTTAGCTAATGGTTGAAAAAGTTTTTGAAAAAATTATTTAACTTGTTCAGAGCGTTGTAGGGAACCAGCCACGTTATTTTGTTTTCAAATTTGGTTGAAAGAATCCAACATTTCTGATCGAAAATGGGTCAGATGTGACAGGAGGGTTAAGTTAATGTGTCGTGCTGAGTGAAGGCTTCACCTCGTATTTAGCCTGAACCACTCCCAGGTTGTCGGCGTCGGTGCTGAAGGTGTTCAGGACGTTCTCCTTGTCCTCCATCCACGACTCAAACTCCTGGCAGCTGTTGTAGAACCGATGCAGACGCAGCATCTCCTGCAGACTCCTCGTCTTCGACTGCAAAACACACAACCATTTCCTTCATCTTCAAAACTTCCTTTAGGCTTTATTTTAAAGGGTCATTTTTCAACCTGGACCCTATTTCTTTCCCACGCATTTGTGTGCAAGTGACTGATGTGAAGAAAAGTCTTTGAAACGCTGTGAACCGGGCTATAACGTTAGCCCTACAGGACAAATGTTCAGCATCAGTCAGCGTCCACTAAAAGTTCTGTTGTTGCCGCTGACAGACTCAGATTATTATTCTAAGTGTCTGACAACATTATGGAAAGGATCCCTACAGAGATAGACCTTTTAGTTAAAGAGTAAAATCCTTTTAGTTTAACATGAAACAGCCCCAAAATCACCATCACCAAACTCCACCAGACTCCATGTAAATAATCAGGACTTTTAGCGTGTATAGAGCCAGCATATTTCCACCAGACTCCATGTAAATAATCAGGACTTTTAGCGTGTATAGAGCCAGCATATCTCCACCAGACTCCATGTAAATAATCAGGACTTTTAGCGTGTATAGAGCCAGCATATCTCCACCAGACTCCATGTAAATAATCAGGACTTTTAGGCTGTATAGAGCCAGCATATCTCCACCAGACTCCATGTAAATAATCAGGACTTTTAAGCGTGTATAGAGCCAGCATATCTCCACCAGACTCCATGTAAATAATCAGGACTTTTAGCGTGTATAGAGCCAGCATATCTCCACCAGACTCCATGTAAATAATCAGGACTTTTAGCGTGTATAGAGCCAGCATATCTCCACCAGACTCCATGTAAATAATCAGGACTTTTAGCGTGTATAGAGCCAGCATATCTCCACCAGACTCCATGTAAATAATCAGGACTTTTAGCGTGTATAGAGCTCGGGCGTAGACGTTATGGAACGGTGCATTGTGGGTAGCGGCGGCCATTTTAGAGGTAACGCAAACGCCGGTTGGGAATAAGATAATAGCGTAGCCGGCCGGTCTCCACCTCCACCGGCACGGAGAAGAGTTATGGACCGTGACAAAAAAAAAGTTGGCTATACCGTATACTGACAAACTTAATAGTGAAGCCAAACAATGCTACTTAAAAAAATGAGGACATATTTATGTATGTATGTCATAAAAATATCAGTTAAGCGTTAGCCGCCCGATGCTAACGGAGTTGACCACAAAGCAAAGCAAAAGAACCCAGCTTTGATAATAATACATTAACTTTGTGAAAGTGCTGTGAGCTTTGTCAGTGTCAGTCTGTGTGGTAGCTAGTTCCCTTAGCCAGGCAAGCAGCCTTCATCCCCTCCGCGATCGACAAAATCTCCAGAGCGCCCGGTGGTCTGGTGGATGTCCTGCATAGGACAGATCATGCCTTCACAGCGAAAAGTTTAGTTTATTTCCCCCTCAAAATTGGTAAATGAGCACTGTAGTGGTTATGACCATATACATGACTATGTAACTACATGGAAACGGGATAAATGATGTCTGTGGCTTGCACAGTAATAGCGTTACTGAAGCTTAGCTAGCTGAAAAAAAAGGTAATAGTGTGCAGATTGGAGCGTAGTGTGTGAAGAGCGGAGTTGTTTACAAGGGAAGAAGCTTGGAGTAACGTAACTATGGAGAATATAGCAGATATACAACACACTGAAGAGCCTTTTGAGTTGGATGGTCGTCCTTATTTATTTAGTTACTTAGTTATTGGGATGATTATCACAGAAGCCTGTCTGAATACACTCACCGGACAGCTAGCAGCTAACGGATATCAGCTAGCAGGGCAACCTAGCTACCGGCAGGATCGAGACAGGGACCAGGGTAGGTGAATTTAAACAATGTCTGAGTTGAAAACGCATCTTGTTGTTGATGCGTAAGGGCACTGTTCATGTGGCACAGACATATTAATTTTATTTTGTATCTGTTAAGAGGCACAAAGGCACTCTAAATCTTGCTCCGACAACTGCCGTTTTAGCTCAGGGGACGCTTCCACACGTAGCTGCAGCTTCTCCGTGTTACCTGCACTGATTCGGGTCTGGTTTTTTTCTATCGAAAGTACTAGCGTAGCTATAGCGATCAAGATTAACATAAAAATTGGCCGGAATTCTCCTTTTAAAATAACCTAAATAAAAACCTAATATTCTCAAATGACCAACGTTACAATTTCAATTACCTACTGCCTACTATCAGCCTACTATACAGCTATGCTATATACAGTCAGTATACAGTACATCTACTTCCGTACAGTGATTCCCACAATGCATTGCGACGTGACGAAACGATCCCGAACTCAATAGAGCCAGCATATCTCCACCAGACTCCATGTAAATAATCAGGACTTTTAGCGTGTATAGAGCCAGCATAACTCCACCAGACTCCATGTAAATAATCAGGACTTTTAGCGTGTATAGAGCCAGCATATCTCCACCAGACTCCATGTAAATAATCAGGACTTTTAGAGTGTATAGAGCCAGCATATCTCCACATGTAAATGGGTGAATTAAGGGTTTATTTCAACCAAACCAGAGTGGTGATTGTTGGAACAGTGGAAAGATGAACCAAGATGGCTTTAGATAGTTTTATTTAGTTTCTGTCCACTTTGAATGAAGTGTGTTTTACAATGATAAAAGTAGTGACTATTTACATGGAGTCTGGTGGAGTTTGGTGATTTTGGGGCTGTTTCATGTTAAACTAAAAGGTCTATTTCTGTAGGGTTCCTTTCCATAATGTTGTCAGACACTTAGAATAATAATCTGAGTCTGTCAGCGGCAAAAACTGAATTTTTAATTGACAGATATTGTATTGACTTATATATTATAAGGTTTGCAGCTTGTTTTGCATCTTGCCCATTAGTCACTTAACACAAAAACACGGGAAAATAAGAGTTCCAGGTTGATGAGAAAAGCCAAAGTTACCCTTTAATCTTTACACAAACTCCGGCATTATCAAACTACATTTCCCATGCTGCCCCTCTCACCTTGACCAGGTTGTACAGGGAGTTGTAGTCCCGGTCCAGGCCGGCCTGCGTGCTCTCCACAGTGTCTCTCTGGTACTGTGGGTCTGGCAGCGATGTTGTCTGGATCTCTGCCGTGCCGCGACGCATCGAGCGGCTGCGTCTCGGACGATTCAACTTCCTGCTCGGGCTCTCTGGCGCGCCATTGGTGGAGACGGGCGGGATGGTGGGAGGAGTCTGAGAAATGTTAGGACAATGATTAGACTCATTATTAATCTAAAATGATTCATCTTTACAGACAGGTCTTATGAACACAGATTTATTTAAAAAGGTTACTGATAATTGATCTAATGATTATCGATCGTACGGTGGCTGGCAGCAGGGTCAGGTAGGTTTTGGGGATGAGCTGCTGGTTTCCTCGGCTGTCTCTGGCCAGAACTCGGTCTCCATCCGGCTCAGTGTGGACGATGGTTACAATCTCATTACGATCCCATGGAAACTGACCTGAAACCACATGTTAACATTTTTAATGGAATAGATCACCCAAAACCTTTCTAAGCTTTCTACAGTGTTTACTAGAGTTAATTTCACTGTTGGTAATGTGATAGGGACTGAATGGAGCATAGAAATCAACAGGAGCGGGCTGGAGAAATGTGTGTTTTGAGTGTTAGAAGATCTTAGGAATTACGTAATGAAATGGCCTAGGCCTGCAGGTAATGCATGTTACCTAGGCCTGCAGGTAATGCATGTTACCTAGACCTGTAGTTAATGCATGTTACCTAGACCTGTAGTTAATGCATGTTACCTAGGCCTGCAGGTAATACATGTTACCTATAGGCCTGCAGGTAATACATGTTACCTATAGACCTGCAGGTAATACATGTTACCTATAGACCTGCAGGTAATACATGTTACCTATAGGCCTGCAGGTAATACATGTTACCTATAGACCTGCAGGTAATACATGTTACCTAGACCTGCAGGTAATACATGTTACCTAGGCCTGCAGGTAATACATGTTACCTAGACCTGCAGGTAATGCATGTTACCTATAGGCCTGCAGGTAATACATGTTACCTAGGCCTGCAGGTAATACATGTTACCTAGACCTGTAGGTAATACATGTTACCTAGGCCTGCAGGTAATACATGTTACCTAGGCCTGCAGGTAATATATGTTACCTAGACCTGCAGGTAATACATGTTACCTAGGCCTGCAGGTAATGCATGTTACCTATAGACCTGCAGGTAATGCATGTTACCTATAGGCCTGCAGGTAATACATGTTACCTAGGCCTGCAGGTAATACATGTTACCTAGACCTGCAGGTAATGCATGTTACCTAGACCTGCAGGTAATACATGTTATCTAGACCTGCAGGTAATACATGTTACCTAGGCCTGCAGGTAATACATGTTACCTAGACCTGCAGGTAATACATGTTACCTAGGCCTGCAGGTAATACATGTTACCTAGACCTGCAGGTAATGCATGTTACCTAGACCTGCAGGTAATACATGTTACCTAGGCCTGCAGGTAATACATGTTACCTAGGCCTGCAGGTAATACATGTTATCTAGGCCTGCAGGTAATACATGTTACCTAGGCCTGCAGGTAATGCATGTTACCTAGACCTGCAGGTAATGCATGTTACCTAGACCTGCAGGTAATGCATGTTACCTAGGCCTGCAGGTAATGTAGGTACATGTTACCTAGGCCTGCAGGTAATGTAGGTACATGTTACCTAGACCTGCAGGTAATGTAGGTACACGTTACCTAGGCCTGCAGGTAATGTAGGTACACGTTACCTAGGCCTGCAGGTAATGTAGGTACATGTTACCTAGGCCTGCAGGTAATGTAGGTACATGTTACCTAGGCCTGCAGGTAATGTAGGTACACGTTACCTAGGCCTGCAGGTAATGTAGGTACATGTTACCTATAGGTAATGTGATCGGGATATGACGAGAGTATTTTCATGGGCTCGGGATGGGATGGGAGCGACAACTGATTCCCGTGTCACCCTCTACGCTGATTGTTAACTGACCAGGTTAAGACTAATTTACGCGATAGAAACAAATTTTATGTGTTTTAGTGTTAGCGTAATCTCCCATCATGCCCTGCTGTATGACAGCCACACAGAGCGGACCTTTAGTACCTCTGCTGTATCTGAAGCGGACCTTGGCCCTGCTGTCTTCACTCTGAGAGGGGCCACTCCCAGAGCCCCCCCCACCCCCACCCGCGGCTCTAGGTGGCGGTGATGTCACCGCTCCTGGACCGTCCTCGTCTCCGGATGAGTCGCTGTATTGGATCATCTTAATCTGCTGAGGCTCCGCCTACACAGGAAGAGAGTCCGCGTCACTTTATTCAGAGAACATTTTGTCTGGGGGTTTTATCCGCTGTACCGAACCGTAACCCCTAAACTCCGGTATGAACCCACCATGACTCCTAATCCCAGGTATGAACCGAACCCGCCAGTGCTCCTTAAACACAGGTGTGAGTTGAATCGTGACCCTAAAGTCGGGTATGAACCGAGACATTATACCTGGCCCTGACAAAAAGAAACTAAACATATAAAAACTAAAACCTTTCTGAAAAACTGGAGGAAAAAACAAACAAGCAAACTCTCTGAAAAGTAACTGAAACTGAAATTAAATTAAGAGAGTCAAAAATAAAACCATTGAAAATTCTAAACTATAATAAGTTTGGTACGAACCAAACTGTGACTCCTGTGTACTGTTACACATTAAGTTCTGGTTATACAGCTCATGCTTGTCTCGCAGCTTCAGCAACACAGAAAGTTTGATATAAGTAAGAAAAGTTCATTTGTATAGCGCCTTTCACACATAAAAATCGCAAAGTAATTCACAAGAAAATGTAATACAATACAACTAATTAAAATACAAGAAAATTTCAGCACAAATAGAAAACATAAACAACCATAAAAAAAACTCGACTAAGTAAAAGCCTGCTTGAAAAGCAGAGTCTTCAGCTGCTTTTTAAAGATTCGACAATATTCACACAACGTAGAGAGGGAGGCAAGACATCCCAAATCCTAGGACCACTGCTGGGAATGACCGGTCCCCTCTAGTTTTAAAATGAGTGCTGAGAACCACTAACAGCATCTGACCTGATGACCTCAGACTACGGGTGGGGGTATGAAGCTGTATCAAATCAGTGATGTGCAGGGCTCTAAAAGTAAGGACCAGGATTTTAAATTGAATTCTGGACTGGTTTGATTTGATTTGATTTGATTTAATTGTAAGAGAGTGCCCTACACATGACAAAAGGACATCAAATACAATCAAGGATAAAAACACAATAAAGTCCAAGACTTATTTCCATTGTGGTCCTCAACACACATCAGGACAAGACAAGACACTCAATGACATAACATAAAAACATTTTTCTTAAATATAAATAGTAACTTGCCCTTTAATCTATTCCGCAACCCTCTCTAGTAACCAGACCTTGATGCTCTTTTTAAAAGAGTTCAGGCTGGAAATGACTTTAATATGACGATCTAACTTGTTCCACTGAACTGCCCCCATATAGGCAAATGTTCCTTTCCCTAACACTGTCTTAAATTTATAAGGACACAGGTCAGATATGCGGCCACGAGTATTAATATTGTGTGTGTCCTTTACCTTAGTTATAAGACACAACAAAAAAATTGGGACACTACCAAACAATATTTTCTGAATCATGTTCAGTCTTAACATAGTAACACGAGAGTCCACAGGGAGCCAGTTGAGCTCAACAAATTGTGACCTCGCTATGTGAGACATGGTAACCAGTGAAGTGATGCTAAAACAGGTGGGATGGTGTGCTCTTTTGTTAACGGGAGTTAAAAGCCTTGCAGCAGAGTTCTGAACAGCCTGGAGATGTCTGTACTTACGGTCAGAGCCGTTTGCTGCGCGGCGCTCCTCGCCTGCTCGGTTAGTCTCTTTATCTCCGAGGCGTAGGCCGCCATCTCCTTTTCCAACCGCAGGTGGCGCTGCAGCAACGCGGCCGTGCTCGACTCATCCTTTCCGTGATCCTCGCTGGTCAGCAGCGGTTTCCTGTCGCCCAGCCAGGAGTCGGCCTCCGCCACATCTGCAAAGTACTGAAAATAGGAAAGTAAACTTAGAGCAAAAAGTAAGGAAATTTGTGTTTGGTGGATTATTTCTCTGTGGTAACAATGCCTTTTGCTAATAAATGTTATGCTGTTGGAAAGCCTGTTTAGTTCCCTTTCAAATGATGCCCCATGTGTAAGGAACTTGCATTTGTGGGATGAGCAGCAGCGCTGAGTATGTGGGTTGCCCCCATGAAAAATTTGCCAAATCTTCTCTGCCAATGCTAAACAGCTTATTCTGCCTTTGACTCGTTTGGTGTTTGGTTGATTGGATGATTGAAGTTTGAAGAAACAAGACAGATTGGCAATTTAACAATTTCAATATTTTTAAAAGCATGTAAAATTACAAAAGTTACGGGAAAACGCATCAAAATAGATTCGTAACGAATACAACACAAGGTTTATATCACCTGACGGTCATATTGGACTGGTCCAACATGAAGAAATAAATAAGGACCATGTCTACAGAACAGGACATGTCCTACTGGTTGGACAGTATAAAATATATAAATAAGGACCATGTCTACAGAACAGGACATGTCCTACTGGTTGGACAGTATAAAATATATAAATAAGGACCACTGACATCTGTAGTCACGAGGACCCAACGAGATCTTGCGAATTCATGTAAAATAGAACCACCAAACCACCCACCAGTTAGTTTCCATCCAGAGCAGTAGAGGTGGAAACAGCTCTGTGTGTTCAAGGTGTAGTAGCAGGGAGATATGATCCACCGTGAGCATGGTGTATTTTATTTTGAAAATTAACCGGATATTTATTTTGTTTCTATGCTCGACTTCCTGTCCCGCACTATGTGAATTGTGCTGAATTGCTGCGGCGCTCTCCGTCGTCCGTCAACAATAGAAGCTCTGCGTATATCTGCTCCGGAGGGCTGAGGACTGAAGGAACTGGGACGCAGCTGTTCCGCATCCAGTGGAAATTGCCGGTTAGGTTAAAAGATGGCGTTTCTTGGTCTACCTGTTTGATGGCGGCGGCGGCCTGCAGTCTGTTGCGGTGTCCCGTGGCCTCGGCGGTCAGGTGGCTCCACTGCTTCTTCAGGGTACGGATCCACTTCTGGATGGCTCGCTGATTGGGCTGACTCTGTTTGGACAGCAGGTCCTGACCTCGACCCAGAACCCCCTGGTACAGAGACTCCTGGGCCTGGAGCTCCGCCTCCAACGCCTTACAGGATGTAATCAGATTACATTACAAATACATAAATCAATTAAAATCGGTTAAATCTCAGAAAAAAATGTACATGTAGAAGAAAATTATAGAGTCCCCTAAAGGGACATCAGGAAAAATAATTCTGAGGCAGACAAAAAACTTTCTGCTGTGCACTAAAACCTTCTTGTGAGTACAAGATACTTTCTGGTGTGTACTAAAACTTTATTGTGAGTAAAACATACTTTCTGGTGTGTACTAAAACTTTCTGGTGAGCACTAAAACTTTCTGGTGAGCACTAATACTTTCTGGTGCGTACTAAAACTTTCTGGTGAGCACTAAAACTTTCTGGTGAGCACTAATACTTTCTGGTGCGTACTAAAACTTTCTGGTGAGCACTAAAACTTTCTGGTGAGCACTAAAACTTTCTGGTGCGTACTAAAACTTTCTGGTGTGTACGAGAAACCAATATGAGTAGCAGCCGAAATGGCTGCCAAGGAGGAAGTTTTCTTCTTCCTGTTAACTCAATGAAATGTACCAGATAGTGTCATCCATAAATTTAATGATGATACGCTAACTTTTAACTGATTTCCTGCTGTGAATGTGAAATACTAACTTTAGACACATAACATAAGCAATACTACGTTAGCATAATTTTGCTAGCCCTACATTGGTTTCTCATGAGCATGATAAAAGTATCTTGTGCTTACCAGAAAGTTTTTCTCGTGCACACCAATTTTCTTTGTGAATGAATAATGTATCGTAAATAAATAAATGTTCTTCCTTAAAATACAGGGGGCATAAGTCAGTCCACCCCTAGATTCCCATAGAAGCAGTCAGACTTTTATTTTGAAAGGCCAGTTATTTCATGGATCCAGGATACTATGCATCCTGATAAAGTTCCTTTGGCCTTTGGAATTATGTATGAATGCCAAGTTCTCTAAAATCTCTCCTATATATATATATATATATATATGTTTGCACTTCAGAATGAATTGTGTTGTAGTTGGCCAGATGTGTGTTATGCTGAGAGACTGTGGATGTGGACAGGACCTTGTGCTTGTGTTGGGCCAGCTGGATGTGGTTCAGGTCTCTTCCGAGTCCGGCAGTCTGCAGTCTCAACCAGCGCTCGTACAGCCAGGCCTCAGCCTCCTCACAGTCATAGAAGAACTCAAACAGCCTCAGCTGAGCCTCCAGCTGTCTCCTCCTGACAGGTGGGAAGGAAGGAAGGAAGGAAGGAAGGAAGGAAGGAAGGAAGGAAGGAAGGAAGGAAGAGGAGGAGGAGGAAGCCAGATGTGAGAAGGAAACACAAGGAGTGGAAGAAAGAAGAGAGGAAACGAGAGAGAGAAAAATGAGACGAGAGAAAACAGCAGAGAGATGGAGACAAGAGATGAGGAGAGGAGGAAACAAGAGGAAAGGAAACAGGACAAGAGGAGAGGAATGACGCAAGAGAAGGAAAAAGAGTGGAGAAGAGGAGAGGAAACGAGACAAGAGAAAGCAAGTTGAGAGGAGAGAAGGAAACAAGAGGAAATGAGAATAAACAAGGGAGGGGGAAACGAGAGGGAATAAGAAGAGAAGAAAGACAAGAGGGTAGGAGAGGAGACATGGAAGAGGGGAAGAAGATATGAGATGAGGGGAGGAGGAAACCATAGAGGGGACAAAAGAGGAAACGAGGCAAGAGGAAACCAGACGAGAGGAAACCAGACAAGAGGAAACGAGGCCAGAGGAAACCAGACGAGAGGAAACGAGACGAGAGGAAACGAGAAAAGAGGAAATGAGGCCAGAGGAAACGAGACGAGAGGAAACAAGAAAAGAGGAAACGAGAAAAGAGGAAACGAGGCCAGAGGAAACCAGACCAGAGGAAATGAGAAAAGAGGAAACAAGGCCAGAGGAAAGGAGACAAGAGGAAACCAGACCAGAGGAAACCAGACGCGAGGAAACGAGACGAGAGGAAACCAGACCAGAGGAAACGAGAAAAGAGGAAACGAGGCAAGAGGAAAGGAGACAAGAGGAAAGGAGACAAGAGGAAACCAGACGAGAGGAAACCAGACAAGAGGGAACGAGACCAGAGGAAACAAGACCAGAGGAAACCAGACAAGAGTAAGCGAGACCAGAGGAAACCAGACCAGAGGAAACAAGACAAGAGGGAATGAGACAAGGAGAAACCAGGCGAAAGCAAGCGAGGTGAGAGAAGGAAAAAGAGGGGAGGAATTGGGACGGGAGGAGAGCAGTGAGAACAGAGATGGAGGAGAAGTGATCTATCTTCATATCTGTGGTTTAATAAATCCGAATCAATACAAGTGAAAAGTGAGGGAAACCTGTTTCCGCTGAGAGACACCAGAGACTTGTACTGCGTGTCGAGAGCTCTCACTCTGCTCTGAATCTGCTGACCGTCTCTCGCTTTCACCTGACGGAAGAGAAAGACACCTTAGTGGACCAATCAAAGACTGCCTCCTGCTCCTAAACCGTTATCTTTACCTAAGAGAAGAGTTATGATGGGTCACTGCCGTGAGACTGGGCTGGATGGGTTTACAGCGATGATTAGGTCCCCTAATACTGTATCTGAAGTCTCTCTTAGTGGTCCCCTAATACTGTATCTGAAGTCTCTCTTAGTGGTCCCCTAATACTGTATCTGAAGTCTCTCTTAGTGGTCCCCTAATACTGTATCTGAAGTCTCTTTTATATAGACCTTAGTGGTCCCCTAATACTGTATCTGAAATCTCTTTTATATAGACCTTAGTGGTCCCCTAATACTGTAACTTTAAGTCTCTTTTATATAGACCTTAGTGGTCCCCTAATACTGTATCTGAAATCTCTTTTATATAGACCTTAGTGGTCCCCTAATACTGTATCTGAAGTCTCTTTTATATAAACCTTAGTGGTCCCCTAATACTGTATCTGAAGTCTCTTTTATATAGACCTTAGTGGTCCCCTAATACTGTATCTGAAGTCTCTTTTATATAGACCTTAGTGGTCCCCTAATACTGGATCTGAAGTCTCTTTTATATAGACCTTAGTGGTCCCCTAATACTGGATCTGAAGTCTCTTTTATATAGACCTTAGTGGTCCCCTAATACTGGATCTGAAGCCTCTTTCTCTTTCGCTTTCTTATGACCTCATAAGGAGAAGATTCCTGATTGGTCCATCTGAGCTTTCATTTTCTCAAAGGCAGAGCAGGATACCCAGGGCTCGGTTTACACCTATCACCATTTCTAGCCACTGGGGGACCATAGGCAGGCTGGGAGAACTCATATTAATGTTAAAAAAACCTCATAAAGTGACATTTTCATGCCATGGGACCTTTAAGCTGTGTGAGCACAAAAAGAGTATAAAAGGGATCCATTTTGAGGTCTACGTTTGTCACCCTTGGGCAGGCACGCCTGTATGCTCACAGTTGTCTCAGGGTCATGAAATTTTGTTCACCGTTTGAATAAAGCTGCATTTGATTTGAATTCATCGGACTGGTCGTCATCTTTGAAGTCTCTCCAACATCATTTCTGAGTCATCACCCGATTACACCGATTTCATGCTGCCTTCCAGACACAATTTCGAGCCCGTAAGTTACGGTAGAGTTCCAGGCAAAGTCACCACAAACCCTTCTCGGCTCTGGTCTGATGATCTTCGCATCAGCAAGCCGAGCTCTGCTAGCATAAGCGGCTGCTCACTTCACTTGCACTAGCATGTACGTACAGCAGATTTGTGTGTCTGATGATAAAAATAATGACATTTGGCACACGTCAAAGCTGGCTAGCTTAACATTGTGCCGTTGGCAGGGTTCAGGTTAGGCCACCTAACGTTAACGTTAGCTAGCGGCAACCTAACGTTGACGTTAGCTAGCGCTGGCTGATGCTAGCGATTTCTAGTCGGCGACATATTTTGGGCTTCATTTAATAAACATAACCTGTAGTAGTACACAATCGTATGTGTATTGTTTTGATTACAATCAGTCCCTCCAGAAAAATGTGATTATGCGATCGCATAATATGCGCGGCTTGCATGATTTCATAATCCCCGCATTTTCGTTGCAAAAAAATCCCATAATATATCACACAAGAGCAGCCATTTTCCCCTGTTGCCATGGGAACGTTATGAAGTGATGTAATTACGCGACGTGAACATCATCTAAAGCAGTGTGTTGGAGGTTGAATCTGACATGTTGTACTCTGAGTCTCTTAAGTTGGGATCCAATCAGAAAGCTATCTTAATATCTGATATTATCTGTAATCTCTTTAAGTGCTCCTGCTGTATTATTATTATTATTAATGATTTTTAAAAGTCTGTCTCTTTTGTATCTTTTATTTCCCTGTTTAGACTATTATTTTATTTTTACTTTAATATTATATTATTTGTATATATATTTTGTATCTTATTTGTTTACTTATTGCAATGACTGAATATCTGTAAACTATTTTTGGAAATTAAGTTTAAAAAAAAGCAGGGTGTTTCTTCTCTTTTTCATCAAACCACATTTTTTGCAAGTTCCCACAATTTCATCGCATAAATATTGCGCATATTCCATTGCATTTTTTTAAGAAAACGTGCCGCATAATCAAGGATTTTTGCCCGCAACAATCACAAAAAAAACTCTCTTTTCTGTACAATGTGCAGAGTTACTTTACGTTGCCTATTTATGTCTATTTATTTCTATTTCTCACCGTTAATCACCGGCGTCTGTACAGCATCAACAGGGGGCGCCATCGTTGTTTATGTGTGTGTGACGTCAGAAACTGTAACTGGGAGAACAACCATCTGGTACCAGTTCACCGGGAGTAAGTTACTGGTTTGACTGCCGTTCCAGGGCGCTTTTACCGGGAGAAGGTCGTGAAAACACGAGTTACAGGATGCCTGGAACGCAGCATCACTCCCTAAGGAGTAAATCTCATCAGCGTATGTGAGCCAATCAGCACGCAGCATGCTTCTGCCATTACATTACATGTAATTTAGC
Source organism: Perca fluviatilis (assembly GCF_010015445.1). NCBI lineage: Eukaryota > Metazoa > Chordata > Actinopteri > Perciformes > Percidae > Perca > Perca fluviatilis. Next base: position 33,437,509 of record NC_053131.1, read on the forward strand.
TGACGCTTTTATCCAAAGCAACTTACAATTGCTATATACAGTGCCTTGCGAAAGTATTCGGCCCCCTTGAACTTTTCGACCTTTTGCCACATTTCAGGCCTCAAACATAAAGATATAAAACTGTAATTTTTTGTGAAGAATCAACAACAAGTGGGACACAATCATGAAGTGGAACGAAATTTATTGGATATTTCAAACCTTTTAAACAAATAAAAAACTGAAATATTGGGCGTGCAAAATTATTCAGCCCCTTAAGTTAATACTTTGGCGCCACCTTTTGCTGCGATTACAGCTGTAAGTGGCTTGGGGTATGTCTCTATCAGTTTTGCACATCGAGAGACTGACATTTTTGCCCATTCCTCCTTGCAAAACAGCTCGAGCTCAGTGAGGTTGGATGGAGAGCGTTTGTGAACAGCAGTTTTCAGTTCTTTCCACAGATTCTCGATTGGATTCAGGTCTGGACTTTGACTTGGCCATTCTAACACCTGGATATGTTTATTTGTGAACCATTCCATTGTAGATTTTGCTTTATGTTTTGGATCATTGTCTTGTTGGAAGACAAATCTCCGTCCCAGTCTCAGGTCTTTTGCAGACTCCATCAGGTTTTCTTCCAGAATGGTCCTGTATTTGGCTCCATCCATCTTCCCATCAATTTTAACCATCTTCCCTGTCCCTGCTGAAGAAAAGCAGGCCCAAACCATGATGCTGCCACCACCATGTTTGACGAGTGAGGATGGTGTGTTCAGGGTGATGAGCTGTGTTGCTTTTACGCCAAACATAACGTTTTTGCATTGTTGCCAAAAGTTCGATTTTGGTTTCATCTGACCACAGCACCTTCTTCCACATGTTTGGTGTGTCTCCCAGGTGGCTTTTGGCAAACTTTAAACGATACTTTTATGGATATCTTTAAGAAATGGCTTTCTTCTTGCCACTCTTCCATAAAGGCCAGATTTGTGCAGTATTCGACTGATTGTTGTCCTATGGACAGAGTCTCCCACCTCAGCTGTAGATCTCTGCAGTTCATCCAGAGTGATCATGGGCCTCTTGGCTGCATCTCTGATCAGTCTTCTCATTGTATGAGCTGAAAGTTTAGAGGGACGGCCGGGTCTTCGTAGATTTGTAGTGGTCTGATACTCCTTCCATTTCAATATTATCGCTTGCACAGTGCTCCTTGGGATGTTTAAAGCTTGGGAAATCTTTTTGTATCCAAATCCGGCTTTAAACTTCTCCACAACAGTATCTCGGACCTGCCTGGTGTGTTCCTTGTTCTTCATGATGCTCTCTACGCTTTACCGGACCTCTGAGACTATCACAGAGCAGGTGCATTTATACGAGGACTTGATTACACACAGCTGGATTCTATTTATCATCATTAGTCATTTAGGTCAACATTGGATCATTCAGAGATCCTCACTGAACTTCTGGAGAGAGTTTGCTGCACTGAAAGTAAAGGGGCTGAATAATTTTGCACGCCCACTTTTTCAGTTTTTTATTTGTTAAAAAAGTTTGAAATAGCCAATGAATTTCGTTCCACTTCATAATTGGGACCCACTTGTTGTTGATTCTTCACAAAAAATTACAGTTTTATATCTTTATGTTTGAGGCCTGAAATGTGGCAAAAGGTCGAAACGTTCAAGGGGGCCGAATACTTTCGCAAGGCACTGTATATATATATATATATGTCAGAGGTTGCAAGAGCCAGCATAGGGTAGAGTTGCGCCTCTGGAGCAACTAGGGGTTAAGTGTGTTGCTCAGGGACACTTTGGTGGATGTTTTGTGGGAATCGAACCCAGGTCTCCCACACCAAAGGCATGTGTCATATCCACTGCTCCATCACCACCTGCCAGGATGTAATAATGACTGTGATTGGCTGTCTACCGTTACACGTCGCCGAGACACGCAGAGAACTCACGTAGTAGGAGGTGTAATGTGTAATTTCTATTCTTTTTTTTTTTTTTAATTGGTATCGCAAAAATGATCGTTTAGGAACTGGTATCAAAGTCTCTGTATCGAATATTTTTGTACAGCCCTAATGACGAGAGGGGGGGAGGGGAGATATGTTCATGTTGCAAATTGTAATGTGTTGTGTGTGGTGTTAAAATTAATTTGAAAATATAAAATATCGCACTTTCAGCGCCGTGCTGCTGATGGCGGTGATGGTTTCACCGTGAGCGGAGATCTGAGCTTCCAGAAGATCTTGTTTCTGAAGGAGAGACTCCACCTCAGCCAGCTGTCTCCCCAGGTCAGAGGAACTGGCCTGGGACTGGGAGGGAGGGAGGGAGGGAGGGAGGGGAGGGAGAGGGAGAGAGAGGGAGGGAGAGGAGGGAGGGAGTGGAGGAGAGAGGGGGAGGGAGAGAGAGGAGGGGGAGGGAGAGAGGGAGGGGAGGAGAGATGGATGGGAGACAGAGAAGGGGAGTGAGGATAGAGAGAGAGAGAGAGGGAGGGAGAGATGGATGGGAGACAGAGAGGGGAGGGGAGGAGAGAGAGAGAGAGAGAGAGAGAGAGGGGAGAGAGGGGAGAGAGAGAGAGGCGGAGAGAGAGAGACAGAGAGAGAGAGAGATGGAGGGAGAGAAGGGAGCAGAGAGAGAGAGAGAGGGAGGGAGAGATGGATGGGGAGACAGAGAGAGAGTGAGATAGAGAGAGAAGAGAGAGATGGATGGGGAGACAGAGAGAGGGAGATAGAAGAGAGAGAGAGAGAGGGAGGGAGAGGGAGAGAGAGAGAGAGAGGGAGGAGAAGGAGACAGAGAGAGAGAGAATGGGAGAGAGAGAGAGACAGAGAGAGAGAGGAGGAGGGAGAGAGGAGAGGGAGAGAGAGAGAGAGAGAGGAGAGAGAGAGGAGAGAGAAGAGAGAGAGCAGAGAGGGAGAGCAGAGAGAGAGAGGCAGAGGGAGAGAGAGAGGGAGGAGAGAAGAAGAGATGGATGGGAGGGAGACAGAGAAGAGGGAGGAGTGGTGGACGAGGGCAGGGGGGGGGAGGGGGAGGGGGGGGGGGGGGGGGGGGGGGGAGGGGGGGGGGGGGGGGAGAGAGAGAGAGGGAGAAGGGAGGAGAGGAGAGGAGGGGGGGAGGGAAAAGGTGAAAGTTTTAATTAAATTAGCCTTTAAATGGTAAAACTACATGGATTATTATAGTTAACATGGTGAAATCAACACTTCACTAATCCGATATTAGTTATGCAGACTGACGTCTAAAGTCTAGAAAAAAAAAAATTCTTAATGATAAAGTTCTTATTTTAATAAAAAGGTCACCCTCTTTGATTACCACCAGACTCCATGTAAATAATCAGGACTTTTATCATCGTAAAACACACTTCATTTAAAGTGGAAAGAAACTAAATAAAACTACCAAAAGCCGTCTTGGTTCATCTTTCCACTGTTCCAACAATCACCACTCTGGTTTGGTTGAAATAAACCTTTAATTCACCCATTTACATGTGGAGATATGCTGGCTCTATACACACTAAAAGTCCTGATTATTAACATGGAGTCTGGTGGAGATATGCTGGCTCTATACACGCTAAAAGTCCTGATTATTTACATGGAGTCTGGTGGAGATATGCTGGCTCTATACACGCTAAAAGTCCTGATTATTTACATGGAGTCTGGTGGAGATATGCTGGCTCTATACACACTAAAAGTCCTGATTATTTACATGGAGTCTGGTGGAGATATGCTGGCTCTATACACACTAAAAGTCCTGATTATTTACATGGAGTCTGGTGGAGATATGCTGGCTCTATACACACTAAAAGTCCTGATTATTTACATGGAGTCTGGTGGAGTTTGGTGATGGTGATTTTCGGTGATTTTCGTTTCATGTTAAACTAAAAGGATCTTACTCTTTAACTAAAAGGTCTATCTCTGTAGGGATCCATCCCATAATGTTGTCAGACACTTAGAATAATAATCTGAGTCTGTCAGCGGCAACAACAGTGGACGGTAATTCATGGTGCTCTATTTCTCATAAACATTACATTACTGTTTTAATACTGGACCAATTTCAAAGACCGCAGTTCCCATCAGTCACCAAGACACAAAAACATGGGAAAATAGGGTCCAGGTTGAAGTCAATCTTTTCATAATTACTGACACTTATTAGTTATCTCTAAACTCACCTGTAGTTCTTTCAGTTCCTGGGAGACGAGCTCGATGTCTCGGAGGACACTCAGATTTTCAACTACATTACCCAGAAGCCCCCTCTGCTCTTGGAGCTGCTGCAGTAGGTCCTTCCATCGATGGCTAATGTTCTCCTCTCTTACAAACACATAACACACACAAATAAATAAATACCAACATGACGTCGGGCTAAAATCACTTCCGGTCGATTTGAATTGCGGAGATATGCGAAATCAGCAAACTTGTTTATTTCTGTTGTCATTTTCAGCCGAAACTGCAACTTTTTTAAAGATATGTAGTTAAACACAAAGGTCCAACCTATCCCCAGTGTTGGGAAAGTTCACTTTCTACATGAACTGGTTCAAAGTTCAGTTCACAAATTTTAAAATGAACCAGTTCAGTTCATAGTTCATACTTCACAATGTTGAACTAAGTTCACAGTTTAAAAAATGAACTAAGTTCATAGTTTTTCCATATGTTGCTTGCGAGCTATTTATTTTTTGAAATTATTGCCACAGCCTAAATATAGAACCACAGACAGCAATTATTTCATCAGTTTTAACACTGAAACTATGCGTCAGATTTCATCTTCATATCCGATCAGTTCAACGTGCCGTTTCAGGTCTGCTGTGGATGTGTGTGTGTGTGTGTGTGTGTGTGTGTGTGTGTGTGTCTGTGTCTGTGTCTGTGTGTGTGTGTGTGTGTGTGTGTGTGTGTGTGTGTGTGTGTGTGTGTGTGTGTGTCTGTGTCTGTGTCTGTGTGTGTGTGTGTGTGTGTCTGTGTGTGTGTGGTTTGCTGTGGATGTGACTGAAGTGCAGATTTTCTTTTTGAAAGCCGGCAGGCAATGTTTGCCCAGAAATGTCAGATTTTCCATCCTCACCGACCTTGTCATAAAACGTGTTTAAATGATGCTTTTTTGCTTAAATTTTTCGATCCATCTGTGGTCTCTGCTGTGCTTATTCTTTGCTGCGTCTTTGATAAACCAAATGTAGCGTTACGGCCCTGTTATGGTATCAGTTATTTTGCTTTGTTTTCTGTTCTAATTCGGATGTGGTATTTTGGTTCTACCTGGAAGTTATAGACCTTTTTCACAGCAGACATGTTGATATGTC